>NW_017534519.1:749795-808450 GCF_001853355.1 Bactrocera latifrons | reverse complement strand
ATTATGATATTCCAAAATATTTTGCGTTTCAGTGAACAGTGTTTAAGACAAGCATTTAAAAGTTATAATATCAAATAAAAGTCACTATTGAATACTTGAGAACGTGTGATAACTGCGTCATTCATGAGAGGTTTAATTTTCCAATGTCAAAAGTTTATGAAAGCTTCACTAAAAAACCAAACAAAACCSTTCTGGAATACTTTTTTCCTAGTTAGTCCTTTTATTGCCTTCATAGCGCTAATCAAAGTGACCCACTGCCGAGTTACAAGAACAAAAAATAATATGCATGTAACTACAATAGCAGAGTAGCAGTAAAAGTCAGTGGCTATTTCAAAACCACAAACTGACATTTTGCCGCTCCATCATTTGCATTTCAATTGATTAAAATCGTTTGACTATTTATACATGCCATACATACATACCTACATTCATACATATGTGTCCATGTTGAAATGTACGGCGTGCAGTAGACGAGTACGTAACTRCAATTGGACTCAGAGGCGGCGCTGCTGTCGAGACCTGACTACTTTATACTAGCTACTAAGCTTAAGCATCGAGAATTACTGCGGCAATGAATGGATAAACGGGCAAATGAGTGAGTGCGCCGCATGACTGACAGCTGCAATTTGCATATCTGCGAATTCTGATCTTTTAATCCGCCACGAGTACTCGTGCAATATTGTTGTTGCCCATCAGCAGTTGAGGTATTGTGTTTAAAAGCGACAGCGCTTGAGTAAACGTCGCAACAAGGCGGTTTTTAACTCTCGACCCCGGGCACCGSGGCTATGAGTAAGTATTTTGGTTGCGTCTAAAATCCGCTTTGACTTGTCACTAAATGACRCAAAAACATTCTAAATGGCTGACAAAGTGTCTAATTGCATAACAATGAGTTGGCGGCGGTGGCGCACCGTAATATATTCATAAACGAGTCAAACGCGTAACTGCATAAGGGCTGTGCATGTTGCAAGTAGGCGTTAACGAGGTCGAAACACTGCTGTGGGGAGGAAATGTATTAAATCGGTTAATGACCAAACCTTTGCTGAAATATAGTTATGTTTATAGCTACTTAATACCCTAGCTGTCAAAATAATAAGGTAAGTAATGTTAAATTTGACTATAATAATATTCTCTTAATGATGGTTTAACCACTACTCCTCACGGACTCCGTAAAGAAACTCCAGCCAGTATCACAAAGGACCAAATTGGTAGGTCGGATAGGTCTATTCCTTATAAATAAAGCACGAATTAATATATCGCAACAAAACTAGAAAAAAGCAATAGATCCTACTTTATACCTTGTACCACTTTGTGCTCAAATATACCGAATACGATCATCTTTCTAGCTAACTGTATGGTGTAGTGTATAGCGCTTTATAAAATTTCTTACCTAAATGAACGGGATAGTTTTCTCGATCAGCGTGTAATTTGGGGCTCTCCGGTCTACCTTATACAGAGCATATTCATATAGAATGCTCTTAGTCAGAGCAACACTTAGTTTCTTAAAAAAATTAAAAAAAAAATCCGCTGATTTTTGCGGACTGCGMCAGCGGATATGGAAAAGTTCAATTGTGATGTCCAAGTCACTCTTGATAAGTGTGATTGGCTGAATTGACATGTCTGTTAATTGCATAAAGTCTAGAAGACTAATGGATGAGAAGTCTCTTAGAACCTCGCCCGAGGCTTTTGTTGAAGGTGGTCAACCTAAACAAGCTTATATTTGAATGCATGGCCGATTGCACTCGTCCAAGGCGTTTCCGAAAGAATTCAGAAAAATATTTTAATTATTGTTTTTGTTGTTGTCTTGGTTTTCCTGTAATTGAAAGTTCATGCACTAGTGTAAATATAAGTTTGCATGCCACATCTATTATATGTTTGTTTTTAATCAGTGCGGATTTAAATTACACAAAAGTTAAGTGAAGCGAATTAAAGCAGCCGACAGAGCAGCAGCAGCAGAGGCAACATTAAACTGCGATAAAGCGGCAGAAGTGCAGTGCAAGTGCAGTGCTTGTTTCTGCATTGTTTAGCAATGCAGCGCGCAGGGAGGTGGCAGGACCATTCACTGTTCGGCTACTTTATACAAATTTTCTCTTGCTGTGCAGCTCATTGCCTCCAACCCTTTTCCCCGCGCKGCACGCACCGATTTTCAACTATCTCTGCTGTGATAATGTTCCAAGTTGTGGAAATGTGCTTTGTTGAATGCTCTGCGGCGCTGGTCTCCATGGACGCTGTTTCGGGCGGCCGACGGSAGCTTGTGCGTTGAACCTGCGATAGTTCCGGGTGGCTGTTGGAGTTAGTCGGAAACTAAAACTAGTAGATGGATTAAAAAATAAACAAACCCTCGCCATGTATGTATGTACCGGTATCAGCAGATGAGAAAACATGGCCAAACCATGGCAATTTGCATGCTCGCTACAACTGGCCGGAGGTACAAATGCGAATCGAAAGTTTACTGTTATGCTCATCGTATACAATTCACATTTTTGCCGCTATTTATATAAGGGTATGGTGTTGTTGCTTCCGGGCATGTGTGTGTGCATCGGTGGGTCACCGATATGATTTGTGCTTACTGGGTCAGTTGCGCATGATCCSTAAATGACGTTGTTGGTGGGGCTGTCCCACACTTGCCTTCTTGCACTATTTCTATAAYGTTGTTGTTATGGTGTTATTGTTGCCTTGCTATTAATTTCAATTTCGCTTTCATTTTAAACTTTTSCTTGTTTTACTTAACCATATCTGGTATGCGCAAGGCTTGACGAGGTTGAGGAGTGTTCCCATACTGTAGTTTAGTCTGTGGGACATGCTTGTGCCGCTAATAGCAAGTATGCATAAAGTCCAGAAGGCTATCCAAACTCCATCCTCTTATAATTTCAAATACATTTCTACATATAAACACACTTCAACTGATAAATTCCGTTCAAGCCATTTTTAGTCGGTCAGAGAAGTAAAATGTCAATAAAACTGGTGTTCGCATTTATTAGCAGGACAGTGCTATGAATAGTTTTAGTACTTTTGTTGTGAATATATGCAAGTAATTGTGGAACTGACATCAATTTATACTTCAAATGCAATATGCTTCTTCACTTCAGAATGCACTTCATGTGTTCTTTTTGTGAGTTGCTTAAAATATTGCTTTCTGTGACTCGTTGCCGGCTGCACGCTGCTTGTTTTGCCAATCGATTTGACAAACGACTTTTGTACGAGCTCCATACGAAGACATTATGAGCAACTACCAATCTAGTGCACACATACACATACACACACACATGCGATGGCTGGTCGATATTACTACAGCGATACTATCCAGTCCATTATATCACTCTTGAATGCACCGCCGGTGGCCGCCGGCCAGCAAGGACAACTGCATCGAGGCCAGACATTACTCTAGGATGTGCATGCATATGTGCGTGTGTGTCGCTGTGGACTTGTATTGTGTTTTATCATTTCTCGGTGTCATAATAAATGTGGGAAAATAATAAAAATAAACGAAGTGCTTTATTGTGCTCAACAAAGTCTGCTTTGATGTACTCGCCAGTTTCGAGACATTAATGCATCGTGATTTGTCGCACTCGTGATTGGCATGCGAAATTCGCCGCAGCAAACACTTCATTTCGATTTATTAAACACTTTGTAGGAAGCTTAATAAATAAAGTGAGACAATTTAAATATCCCAAGCAAACAGAATTTGATTGAAGTATTTCTGCCGATTCAGTAAATGAAATAAGTTTCTGCCAGTGCTTGACCAAGTTCTGTCTCAAGGGTAGTACAGGAAGTTCACTCGTTCATCTCATGGAAGCTAAGCGAAATGGCTTTTGGGTGATAAATATGAAAACGATCGGCATGGGTTCGGTAGAATCGGCAGCCGACTTCGTTTTCACATCGAGAAGGTTAATATTGCCGTTCGTTGAACAAGTATATTTATTTAAATGCACACTATAAACCTAACGACCTTAATCGAATATTCACTCAATATAACGACTTCAGTTACTTTTCTGTGCTTTATAAGCTATATAAATGCACTAAAGAATATGCCACCGTCATAAAATTAATAGGCGTCTTTTTATAGGAATTGGTCTGCCTTTACACCGAATAAGTCGGATAGATTACTGTGCATTAAATCGGTATGGCCAGGCAGCAGTAAAAACGGCACAGGTATTTAATCAAGTAAACGACCAATCAAGTGAGCGCACAGCGATTTGGCTTAATCGCTTAACAATATGTGTTCACGGATTTAGTTTGCCGCGATAAGCCTTTTTTTTGTGCATATGCGTGACCATCAAACTTTCAGGAAGACAAGCTAGCCCAAACACAGCCATATAAAAATACAAAATTTAATTATTTGCTAAAACATCTGACGTTCCGCTAAACAGAAGCATATATCTACACGTGAACCGCCCTTTAGGAAAAAGAGAACACTTCCGAATGTGAAAGTGTCCCCAAAACAGCGGATATTATTTATATTAGAAGCGAGTATACAGCGCAAAATATCTTGAAATCAAGTTTACCTTTTCTTTTTCGAGAAATTAGCGATTCAACCACTTCCTTGAAATGCAACCTGAGACTCATACTTGTACCAACTGATTTCGATGACTTGAACTGTATAAGAATTTATTTTTCTGCAGGGAGTCTTTATCGACAGAGGCGCAAACTAAACTGAGTTTCGAAACACGCACACGTTCGAGGCACATTTTTGTTGACCCATTTTGCCACAAAATATTTCGCACCACTTTGAGACTTCACGGCTGCGATGGCGTCAAAAAAGTGCGGAGAAGGCTGCACAAAAATGACTGCAAAGAATTATGGGTCTTTGACGGCCGTCTAGTTCGGTCGGCGTTTGGCCAGCCGCTCAGTTGTTAGTGTGGTTTGTTGGTCGGTTAGTTGCCTGGTCGTTTGTCTGTTTTTAAACCGCCATTCGGGCGGCTGCCTCTGTCCACGCTGATTTGGGGCGAGAAGCCTGAAAGCGTTTGGGTCAGCTAAAATGAATGCGTGCCTGTGTGTATGTGTGTGTGTGGGCGTTTAAATGAAATGTTGCAAAGGTTTTTATTCACAAGCTTGCGTAATTTATATCCTCGCTTTGAGTTCGCAGATTTTTTATTCTGAAACTTGCTTTTTATACAAAAATGAAAAATCGTTGTGATTTGTTTGTTTCCTTCTCCTTTGTAGTGGCTTCTCACAGCTGCTTCTTAAAGATTTAAACTGCCGCATGGCTATCCGAGAATTTAATGCTAAAGCTATCGTGTAACGGTATTTTGTTCCTGCAAAGGTTTTAAAGTGGCTACTAAAAGTTACTTATCTGCTCTGCTCCTAGCGCACAAACTCACGCTTAATGTACGTGTAAATGTGCACGTATATATGATATATACATATGTATGTTCGGTCGCCTTGGACCGACATACGCCCGCCAACTTTAGTGCGCGCGAAATGCTTTCAACTGTTATTGCTTCCGCGCAGAGATTTTTCCGCTTTCTGCCGACTTTGTGCTTCGCGCCAGCGCTGGCAGGATATGACTGGGGCTTTATCTGTTGTTTGTTGTTGTTTTTTATGCGCTAAAAGCCACTAGGAGGCAATGACTTCCGGCCAGGAGTGCGTATTTCTTGTGCCATCATTAAGGACACATTATAAATGTTTAATACAATTTAGAGGGAGATTTATTCGCACATGCTGCCGGCGTATCACGACGCCATTAATTTCGCATTGCAAAAGTTGATAAAAAGAGAGTTTAGTTAGCCCTCGTCGGCCTGCYTTAGCGTTCGTGTGTGTCTGTGCAGGTGCTCGGTGGCTGAAAATTTAGGGACTTGCGGTTTTATCTCGATATTTATGTGAGCGTAATTTACTTCGCTAAATATTTTTAAGTGTAATGATTTATTTTGGAAGCTCGGAAATGCTCACACCATTGTTGAAGAAGTTGTGGTGTTAGATCGAATTAATATCAACGCAGTGACGGTAGTTTTTTTTAAATAAGTATATAGAAGGAATAGAATTTCTTCAATTTGCGTTCTCCTAGAATATATAACCTATGTTTCGAAATGTATTTTCAACTCCTTTTGTAAAGGTGTAATACTCATTGAAGGTGGTATTCACAATTGTACAGTGCCAGTGAAAATAATCCATGAAACGTTCAACTCAACAACCAATTAAAGATTTTTTATTTGAAAAATTAAAATTAAAAATTAGTTATACTCAAAATCAGATTAAAATTAAAAATTAAAATTTTTAACCAATAAGCCGGATTCAGAAAAGTCTTAATCAAAAATTTATAAATAAAATTTAAATAATTGTGCTTTTGAATTTTAAATAATTTCGCGCTTAAAAACTTTATGTTCTGCAATTTTGGTTATCGTTCGAAAAGTGAAGCTATTTTCACTACAACTCCAACTTGATTTATTGTTTCGATTTTTCGTTTTGATTTGGATTTTTGGCCTAGCATAGTAAAACAAATTTTTTAGCAAATTAGTTTTTTTTTATTCAACATGTAGTAGTTATTTTGAAGAGTAATACACTCTTTGCTCTTTGCTCCAAAATAGGCTTTAACTGCGGTGATCACATCTTTATTCGACGAAACTCTACTCCCAGAGAGAACTTTTTTCAAATCTGAGAACAGAACCTAGTTGCTGGGGACCAGATCTAGAGAATACGATGGATGCAGAAACAATTTGAAGCCCTATTCACGAGCCATGTTTCATCCATTGTCAATCATCGGGGCTAAAACTGGGGTTTATTACGCTTCAACATCGCCAAACACTGCTCCGAATCATTAACTCGTTGTTGTTTCAGGGCAAAAGTGTGCTCGCGGCGCACCTACGTGCACAGAGCTTTTACGCACTCAAATATTCGATCTTTCTCGAACAACTTCTAAAACATAAACGCTACATTTAATTGTATAGTCATCTCCACCAGGACTCACGATTTCATTTATATATTATATATTTTTTTTAATAAATCATTCAATTTCCGATTTTGAATAACTAATTTTAAAAATGATCAAGTTTAAAATTATATCTTCAATTTCTAATTCCCTTTTTGCAGTCAATAAATTTTGAATTTAAGAATTTTAAGCCTCAAAATTTCATAATTGGAATTGAAAATTGAATTACGAGTCTAAAATTTTATAATAAGAAAATATGAAATTCTGTTTTAAGCACATGACCATCTGGTCTCTATAATAAATGATGCACCAACAGTTCGCCATTCTACAAGATTCAAAACCAACTGAAGAGAAGTTCATACATCTTCAAATGACTCAGGCTCCACACCAATTGTTAATTATACTTATACGCGATGCTAGTATAGGACGATTGCATATACTCGTGCTTAAAAATCCTAATGTTGTAATGCAATTATTTTACCCTTACAAAGCCTGTGTTAGAGGCAGACGAACTGTTGCCGTAGAGTAAAAACTAAATATGAGCACGAGTGACTTTAGAATGAATGAAAACCACAAAACCACAATCTTCTGTGATAACCCATAATTTTTTCGCCTGAATAGCCTTCACGCCAAGATGAGATGTCAGTGAAAATGAAAAACATTGCCATTGGGGCATTCAACTTTAAAGCGCGACCAACGCAAAATCCATTAAAAGCTCTATTAAGTGCGAACAGCTGCGCCACAAGTATGGGCGCCCGCATAGGAATGTTATGAATTATATTCTCCTCAAGCCCTGTTATGCTCGCAACAATTGCTGTTGTTCGCTAAATGTATTTGTATGCAGGTTGGACGAGACCGTGCATCTTTCATCAATGTGAGTGAGGCATGAATGCATGTGCAGAACGTTATTTCACTTTTTGTTGACGGCTGACACAAAGCCCACTCAGATGACTTTGACAAATGTGATTGTACAAATGTCCTTAGGCGGATATGCTCACACACAAACACATATACCAGCACAAACACTGTCACAAATATCTTTGAAAAGTGCATTTTAGCCCTAGCATGTGTCGGCAATCTGCTTACTATGACAGTGTCGGTGAGTATGTGGCGAGTCATGCTGTGGCACATGATGCAATAAAGAGGTGATATGTACAGGGCCATAACAACAAAAATGGGAGCTCTTCCAACGTTGGCTGGCACCTTCCATAATCCATTGCCGACAACAAATGACAATGCAATGGTCGCAACGCAGCAGCGGCAGTGACAGCGCCGGCGACGGCGACGCTTGTGTGCGGAACAACGCTTCATAATGTCCTTTGCGAGCGCCTTCTCTTCTGCCATTTAATTCATTCGCATGCGCGCAGAACGCATTCACATTGCAGCTCACGTGACGCGCACATCAAAACACCCACGTGCTTTTCGCACACATGTCTGTCTGTATGTGTGTAGGCGCGCTGATGGCAGTGAATGCGCCTACGGCGTTTGTCTGCTAAACATGTGCCTGTGTGTTGTTGTAGGTGGCTGTGCATGTACCGGCGCGCGCACTCATGTGTGTGAGTGGGATTGTTGGCGCACTTCAGTCGGTGGCGGAATTCATGAAAACGAGAATCTATGTCAGGGCAGTTGGCTATGAAACGCGCGACATTGCCGCCGTGACGCTCATTCATTCAGATAAGTGTGGGATGTTGCGTGCATTTGGCAAATTGCATTAGACCTTGTTTGCCGTCATCACACGGCTTTGCATATGTGAGTGCACGCGTGTGTGCGTCGCGTTAATTTGATAGAAAAATCGTTAGCGCGCACAAACACCAGCATAATAGGCATAAAAACGCACATTGACGCATTAACTCACGCGAACGCCTGCCATGTCAGCAGGCGTCTGTGCAAAGCAGCAAATGTGTGTGTGTTGCTTCTTTGATGAAAAGAAGCAGCGGATCCCTGTAACTCAAAGCAGCACAAAATGCAACGCGCTCTGCTTGAAATACGTGGCGTATACGTAACATTTATTGCATTTCATTGAACCCAAGAACACTCAAGCACCAAATATCAGTGGTTCATTGATGAAACATCAGTTTGAGATTCTTGGTATGCTGTTTTTTTCACTTTCTATGTTCTTGTGGATGAAATGTTTTGGTCGCAAGATTGCGAATTTTATTGTTATAAGAGATTTGCAGCTTCACAATGAAAAATTGAACTGTTTTACTGCAATATATTTTAATTTAATAGAATAAATAAAATAAGCGATATTTTTGTTTTATTACGTCTTTTTTAAATTTATTATTGGAGTTATAAAAACTTTCGTAGTAAACAATTACAAAAAATATTTTATTCTGAACACCCTGTACTCATAGATTTAACACTGTTTCACAACCAATCCTGATATTTTAATGAAAGTACTACTGTTTAGCTGCGAAATGAAAACCGTTTTCTGCTTTTATCAGATTTGAAATTCTAGGACCATTCTAGGAAATTTCACTTTGCTTCTTCCTAAAAATTCTTCATTTCCATTGTCCACTAATCGTCCTTTCGCCAAATAAATATGTAATTAACGACACTCTCCTTCCGCAGGCTAGGAAAAGCATAAAAGTTACCCTATCTTTCAGCTTCTTTTATTACCAGCTCAACAGAAATTTTATGAGCAGCAGATTACGCGAAAGTGTGATGATGACCCAAGCGCATGACGCAACTGACCCAATTGTATGGGGTGTTTTGATTGATTCGACAACATTAACGCCAACAGGAGCATTTAGAGTGGCATCTACGGGCATTGCCGCTCCTTGCAACTGCGAATCAAGCGCGGAGCACACGCGTGGTCCAGTTTGTTGACAGCTCATCAATCGCGAACATCTAAATTACTACACTAATATTCGCAGCAGTCAATATAAAAATACCGCAATGAAACTGATAATTTGTTTCAAATTGAACGACGCAGCGACTAGAAGTTGTGTGGAGTCGACTATGAGGGTTAGAACATTTGCCGAATAAAAATCTACGTTCTCAGTTTTTACGACGTTGGAGCTTTCCTAAAAGTTATTTGTGCAAGAAGGACAGTGAGTATTGCCAAGAGGTGTGATATGATAAAGAATCTTAAGTGTATCAGTCAAGCTTTATTACAGAAATACGCCGTACGTCTAATCTTAAGGTTTTTTATGGTGCTTTCAAATTGATTTTATTTTTACATTTGCAATGAACAGAGGTAAAGGCAGGAGCGTACTGTTTTGTGGAAGATTTAGCAAAGTAATAAACCTCCCTTGCCTCAATCTAAGCCTCAAGTGGTTTTATACGTGAGTTATTACAAAACTTAGGATGCATTTGTACGATGTGGAAGAATCTCTTAACATTGCTGGCGGCTGTATGACATAGAAATAGATAATCCACAGATCTTCTTCTTGATTTAGTGGCATTTCCAATTTCATATATATCATTTCATTTTAACTACATTTTTCTGCCAACAACACAAATAGTATTTCACGGAAAATGAGAGTCTGATGCTAACAGATCTTCATCTTAATACAAAATGTTCGACTGCTCATTATCAAAGGGTTAATTTTTCTCTGGGAGCCGCAGACAATTACCTTGTTATTTTTTGCAAACACTTCTCCTCCGACATTTCTCCGCCGACGCAAACAGTGGTGCGGCCTTCAGTTATGGCCGAGTCAGTTGTTGTTGTCGATTTGTGGTCTTTGTTTGCCCTTGCAATGATTTATTTCATTATTTTTCAGCAGCGTGCTGCCTCGCTGTGCGCGACACCCACACTTTACACGGAGTACTCGCCGTCTTTGGCTGCCTTTGCTTGTAGTGAGTAAATTGCTTGCAGCGCAATACATGTACAGTGCCGCAACTGCAACATTGCAACATTGGTAACATGCCTGACAACAACTGCAACATTCACAATAATAATAGCAGCACAGCCAAGTGATTTCTCAACGTTTAGTACTTGAGTTTACTCACAGCAGAAGTTCCTTACAAATTTTTTAAAATTACTTGCGAACGCCGCGGTGCGCCTGCAGCTCCCCGGTCTCCTTCGTTGCAAACTCACGCACACACACATATAAATACAGATGCACACACACAGGTGTGCAGCACTTTCTTTCCGCTTACGACAGCGAAAAAGGCATGTAAGGCGAAGGGTGTCGAACCGCGGCGGAGAGTGCGCGTGCGGTGGCCGCAAACGGGCATTGGCAGACTGGCGTTTGCGACGTTCACTTGCGAATAATTGAGGCATGCTTTGGGGCGTAGCAGCACGCTTGCACACTACATTCGCCAGCCGCTCCTTTGGTTGCTCAATCTGGAGAGGCCCACTTGCCGCGCTATTGTGCTGCTTACCGTTGATCTTTTGCTTTTGCAGGCATTGCTTCGTTTGTTACTGTTGCTGTTTTAATACCCATGGACTCTACTATGAACAGGGTATTATCAATTTGTGCTAAGTAATGGTTTGTAGTGAGTATTTGACGATTGCTCAAACATTTTTAGTTAGTCAGAAATACTAAAAGCTATCTGGCAATTGTAGGATTCCTATGTATATGCAGAAGGGAATGTACATGGCAACACTGGCTTGTAGAGTTGTGCTTGAACAAACGAGGTATTCTCGAACATGTGTTGGGTTTGACATGTTTGCCACTGTCCTCTTTCACTGCTTTCTTTTGCGCCTTCTTTTTACCGTTTGATGAAACGTAGAAGTAAATTGCTTACACAAAAAATAATATATAAAAACTATGTACTATATATATATATATCTTGGCCTTAGCTGACGCAAATCGCATTCAGTCGAGGTTCATGAGAACCTGTGGCACGAATGAGAAGGTGAGGAGCACGCTTAATCGCTGCACATGGCTGTGGATATTGTGGGACTTCATGCGGCAGAACAAACAATAAGGGCGTATAAATAATTAACGCCATTTTCATAAGAATGTTAAGAAGTTTGTAATTAAAAAACGTGCTCTAAACGTTGTTGCAGGCGCTCGATGATCAAGTTTTGAAATACTGTTATACGAACCGTGATGTTCTGACAGCAATGTACTACATCATTTGTTATGCTAAATAGTTTTCAGCTTGGTAAGAAATTTTGTGTATGAAAACCGAAATTTGTCAACGGTTGATCAATTTATGTTAAAGGCATGTTATTTCTACTAATCACCAAGTAATTTAAAAATTGATACAGGAAAGCTAAGTGACTCCAATGGTAACTGATTTAGAAAAGTGAGGGAAGCAAAGCAATCCAACAAGAAGTCAGCGTATGCAGGAATCACCCGTTCTGTGCGTGTTAATGCATAATTAATTATCGCCATCAGTATGTAATATTATTATATCCAGTGCCTTGTTGAAAATAATTATGGGTATTGACTTCTCTGCAATCCTTTCAAGTTTCTGTAGTGTAGACTTTTAAAAAAGTGTGGGATATATAACTTATTTCCGGTAATCTTTGCGCTCTATTGGAATGAACAAAAATATATATATTATGATGCAGCTATATAATGGGTGGTCGAAAAAGTCTTTTCGTATTTTTCAACTTCATCTTATTTTTTTCTTTTTGTTCTGTTTATTAGAAACTTTAATGAACCAAATATGTATTTGATCTGCTTTTCGTCTCCTTACTATTCGTTTCAAAAATGGTTTGATTTCATTTCGTTTCAGCAAAAAATCGCAGATGTTAATTCGGTCCATTAAATTTTTCACAGACAATTTATGTGGTACGCAAACATCGAGCTTCTTTTTGTAGCCAGCCTTTTTTAAATGGTTCAAAACCTTGAATGTTCCTTAGCGATGTCATCGCTGCTGGTGTGACTGTCCAGGTCAATCTTTTCCATAATTTCACCGACTTTTTCAACGATAGGTCGACCAGAGCAAGGTCCATCTTTCACATCAAACTTTGCAGAACGGATGCGAGCGAACCATTGTTAAAGCGAACTGTTTCTGTTAAATGAAGCTTAAATTCTCACCTTTCCAACGCTATATGGTATGACTCAATGTGATTTGCAGCACTGGAGATATCCGGCTGCAACGATATCTATTGACAAAATACGAGAAGACTTTTTCGACTACCCAATATTTAAAGGATTATAGATGCTAAAAGGCTACATAATAAAGAATGCGAATATTGTATTTACAATCCGGTTATCCGATTGTACTTTGTGTTCCTATACAAAAAACCAAAAGAAAAAATTAGCTAAATTAGTAACCAATTTAAGGCAGATAAAGTCAATTTTGTTTTGAATAAATTGAGTTTGCCTACCTTTAAAAGAAATCTGTGTGCTTTGACTAAATATATTTCAATGGAATTTCAATGTTCTCCGTTTTGGCCTTAAGCTAACTTAAGTCATGTAAATGTTATCGATTTATTTGCCGTTCGCAAACTGTCTCCCATTAGACGAAATAATTCCATTTTCTTTAATTTCAGACGAATACTCGAAACGAACTGGATTTCCAGTCAGCCGTTGGCAGCTCCAAAAAAAAGAATGGTTCTATTGAATGCCGACGAAGATTCGGCGAACAAATAATGGTGCTATGCGAGTACTAAATAAAATTCATTGCATTAATTAAGTGTGAAATCCAATAAAACTGTTTTGTTAAGCATTTTAACTACCAGTTGTGCCATTGAATGCAATTAGTTGCAAATTAGCAGGACATTGACGCTGATGAACCGAACGAACTAAACGAACTAAACGAAGCAAACGAACTGACGAAAGTACAAAGGAGCTCAGCTTTCAATGAGCTATTTCTACAAGCAGTAACTACTGTATTTAAGCCAATCGAGCAAGCTGCTTTTAGATTACACAGCGTACTTACGATTTTTTCCCTGAGCATTTGGCCCTTCTTTGTCGTTGGCAAAGCCTTGAATAAAATCGACGCTGCTGCGAGGGAGCCCAACAAAGCGAAGAATACCCGCTGCTACATACTTAAGCACTATAAGCGAACAGCGGCAAACACAGGCGCACAACTGTCTTCTATACATACTCCATACATATGTAGTTACTGTGGGCGTGTTTGGAGATGTGGCTAGGGCTGTGGCTGTGTTTGTCTGCATTGGCAGATCATAAAATTGCAATGTAAAAAGGCGAATAGTAACACTTTGAAGATTTGCTTGAGCAGCGTTTATGTAACATACGACGCAAGATTGAGCTTAAGCCGATGACGTCGCAGCAGCTACGCTGTGATGTTGGCATTGAAACGTAGTTGGCTGTTAGCGATAATGAAGTTGCCATTCATTTGCTGGCGACTGTGTGAACATTCGCCTAAGCGATGATGACGCTGAAGCTTCGTCGACTACGCCGACTCATCATTTGTAGAAGCGGATTAAGTGCTTGGATGTGTGTAGAGAAAGAAATGAAAGAGTTTCTTTGGCTCGTCACTTCCACATCTACTACACTACCGATCTCTACATGCAATTTAGTTTCGTCTGCCAGCAGCAAAGTCAATGCGTGATGCTGCTGTCGTTGTTGTTGCTGGCGAAATCCTTTCGAAAGTGCAGCAGCGCCTTCCCTGCCCATGTCGGCAACTACATTGATGTGCTTAGTGCACAATGTAAAGGCGCACTTGAAAGCCGTTGATAGTTTGACAAGCATTGACAGGCGAGCGAAAGAGCGAGGCAGAGAGAGAGAGTGGTAGAGAGGGGAAGAGAGTATTGCAGCTTAGTTTTTAAATTAGTGAAGGATTTGCCATATTCGAAAAAAGTGCAACAGTTGCTCAAATGCATTCTTATATTACACGGGCTTGCAATTAAGCTTTCACACGAACGCTCTAATGCGTGAGCGCACTCTGACATATGAATAGCTCGCTTCTAGGCTTATAYATACATACTTATGTATGTAGATGATTGCAGTTATATCTGCGCCAAATTAATGATACCTGTGTGCACTTTGAACGACTGTACAGCCGCCCGGTTGCCCATTCAATGCTCATGAAAGCTGTGTCGCTCACATACATTCACACAAACACATATGTCGTTACTCGTGCATACATATCTACTTATCCATACAACCAAAAGAGGAGGAGAAGAAAAAAAAGAAGTTTAGTAACCTGACATTTCTATAGACGGAAATTTAATTGCTGTCATTTGCTGTTGTTACCGCGACAGGTAAGGGAATCATAAGGTATTAGTGCTGACATTATCCGCTTTCTCAACATCTCTTTTCTTCGAAATATTCGTAGTATGATTGATAACATTTAGTTTGCAGTTCTGGCCAGAAAACGTTGAGAGTGTTGAATTATATTGAAGATTTGATATTTCAGAGCAGAATCACTGCAAATATTTATACTAAGAAGGGAGTGTATGATCACATAAAAATTTTCAATTTTGATCCTTTGAATAAAATTTTTTACACCAAATTTCAATCAAAACAAGAAAAACGTTAACTTCAGCTGTACCAAAGCGATAACACCTTTCACAAACAAGAATAATTTCAAATTGATCCGTCAGTTTATGTGGGACAATTATCCATGGCAAATTTTGTAAAGATAACATATCAAATTAATATAATATAATATGTATTCACGTATACAAAATTTTCTTCAAATAGCTTGTTTTTGATCTGTGATATGATATAGATGGTTCTGACAATTGGGCAGCTCTTGAGGAGAAATATACAAACTAAAAAGCCTAATAATGGGGTAACCGATAAATAGGTTAGCCGCCATTTCCTTCATTTACCTCCTTTTGGGGTAAAATTTAGGTAGCAAAATACTTTCGTAATATGAACAGCCTATTAAGTTTCACCAGAAACTGTATTTGAACACTGTAACTAACACTAATTCCATGTTCCGACCGACACCTAATCACAAGATTTAGATTGTTGAGTAGATTATCTCACTGATCACTTACTACTAGACTTAGCAAGATTTCGGCATCAGTTAATTTCGTCACCGAGGAAATTTGAAGCTAATCTACACGAAATCTCCCGATGCGACTTTAATTTAACGCCGTCCGTCATTATCATTATCACAGTTAATTTGGACCCTACAAAGAGGAAAAAACTGTAAAAAAAAAGTATCTGAACTCGCTTGGCAATCAACTGCCCAAATCAAATAATGCGTTCATTATTTCAATAAAGCTAAAATATTAAAAAAAAATAATAATTTTATTAACAAATTAGTGAGCAGATTAAATGTATTTTAATCACTTAGAAGCTTTAGTCGGAACATGGTACATAGTTGCGATAATGCTTCAGATACTCTTCTCTTTCAAGCCACTGTTCGAATGACTTAATAATTAGAAACAGACAAACTTTACATCAAAAACAACTCAATCTACATTATTTAAATAACTAATTAAAAATTGAATTGCACCTAACACATATTCATTCGTCACCAAAACGTTAAGCCTGTCAAATCAACCATCACGACATTGATACATGTGAGCTTTGTAAGCTCTGGTGTAGATTTCAAAAACCTCTCAATAAAGGGGACAGTTTATGGCATTTAAATATGTGGCTACCTTGTTACTCTACGTGCAAATAGATATCCAATCTCAAGAGCAAATAGTTGCTAAACATAACCGAGTGCTATTCTATGGGCACACGATACCTTCGCGAGCTTTTCAAGGTTGCTTGAATATCGGATTTTAGCTCGGCGCTTGATTGCACATTGACACTCATAGCAGTTTAATCATTGAGAAATGCGTTTTTTATGTTTCGGTTGTTGAATTTTAATACGAGCGTGTAGTTGATCGGGCGTGAACGGCTTAGTGGCATAACACGCATGAATGATTGCAAAGAAAAAAAGATGCGATGGCTTAAGTGCATAAGCTTTACTAATTCATGGGGACGCAATGTGATGTTTATTTTGACAATTAAGCCCACAGATTGATTTTTTTTTATTGATTTAAAAACAAGGAAGTTTTATCTATAGCTATAAGGATCTGGGTGTTGAAGTCTTCTTGGGAAAAGCCTACCTGCTGTAGTTGATCACAGGATTGGGCTACAAATGAATGGTTTAAAAGCCCTGTCGAGCATACATGGGAATATGGAGCATATATATATTATATAATTATATTCGGTAAGAACTCAAGTTAATACGTACGAATGACGTGCATTCGTTCACTTTGCAATTTGCAGGGAAATGCAATCGCCCTAATGAAATACAATATATATTCTCAAGTATGGAAGAAAATTGGAAAACTGCGTAGATCGCAGCACAGCATATAAATATGGAGCGGCACAGTGCAATAGACACAGTTCTCATTTATCGCTTTTGGCGTTCGGTCATAGTGTTCTGTCTTACGCACCTACTCGTTACTCAGCATGCGTGGATTTGCCGTGGTCTTAGCTGTGTTAGCCGCCCTGGCTTTCCTCTACCAAAGCGAAGCAGCGGCCATCGATGAGCCAGCCTCTGTAGCCGCAGAGGAGTCCAAAGCTGCCACTAATCTCTTGGACGTAGACGCGGGCGGCGAGCATAGCAGCGAGTCGCAGAGATCGGCCCGCCAATATGGTTACGGATGGTCATATGGTTGGGGTCAGCCATGGAGCTACTACAGCAACAGCTGGGGCCGCCCATGGGGTGGCTATGGTTGGGGTGCATGGGGCGGTTATGGCGGTGGCTGGGGCCGCCCATGGAATTACTGGGGTTGAGTCAACGGAATGCTGTCATAATTTTCTCCTTGCGTGAATTATGTGATTAAGATCGGAATTGGTGAAAAATATGGCTTGTAATTATTGAATATGGCTACTAGCGCCTTGAGTTGAGCAATATATGTAAAAGCATATACATAAATAAAAATTGGTTTTGATTGGAATTCTGTGAACTTCTTGCACACGGATTGGTGAGTAAGTACGCAGGTTAAACATGGTACAGTTTTTGGTTTTATGACCTTAGGAAGCCTACAGCATAACTACTCATAAGCACAAATTTAGCTTAGAAAGTCACGTGTCATATCCTTCACTTTCTACAAAACATGAGCGTGTTAGCCGTGAATATAAAGCAGCGTAGACAATCAGTTGAATAATACATAAATTTATTCCGGATTAGAAAGCCAAAAAGAAAACAGTTTTTAGAAACATTAAATTGTTTTTATTTTGGGACGAAATTAAATGAATATTTCAATTACATAAAAAATATTTATTCCAACAAATAAAAAACATTTTTTGCTTCGGGTTTTTGAAAACCGCAGATATTAATTAAAGATATTCAAATATTTTTGAAACATGATTTTATCTGTAAAAAAACTGAAACCTGAAAGGTTGACATTTAAGCATTTAAATTCCTCACTAAAATTGGAAAAATATGCGAAATTATAGAACTTTTTCGAATTGCGTTGCGTCATTTTGCTATAAAAGTGCCTTCTTTAGCAATACGCATCTAAATCCTTGTGACAGTGCTTGTCCAGCTGGGCATCTCTCATCGAAGATAACGAACGCGTAGCAACGCTGCTGAATGTGGATGGCGGCGGAGAGCATGGCAACGACTCGCCAATTTACAACTGAAACTTGTGTCACAATATTAATGCGTTTATTATAAATTAATGAATATAATTGGTTTGAAAAGTAAGCATCTATCTGTAGATATGAATGTGTGTTGAAATGTAGAGTGAATTGAGTGATTTATGGCTTAAAATTTATATTGCATCACATGAATTAATTGATGCCAATTTGTAACAAGTTCATTATTTCCGTTTCCTATTATTGAGCTTCCGTCATAACAGCTCCAACCCTGCAGTGAATTCGCTTGCTATTAACATAAACATGCGTACGCAAATCTTTAAGCTATTGTTGTGGAAAATAAGTCGTCATTTTGATTTAGTTACGCGGTAGAGGCACATGGTTGGATTAATAAAAAATTAGTTAAAGGCTGGTTAAGTTAATATTATCGTTATTCGATTGATTGGACAATAGCATATATGCTAGTTGCCCGTTCCATTCACCACTTTTCTCTGTCCGGAAAATATAATACGATTATTAATCTGTTAGTATAACGGTTACTATATCAGTTAGTATAACGGTTAGAATTTTGATTAAATCTACTTCTCACATTGAAGAAGTAATAAGGAATGTAAAAACGGAATCAGTTAACAGCAATTAAATTTCAATATCGAAGACTTTGCGATATCGTCAACAACAATTGAATTTAAATTTACAAAAAAAAAAAAAACGTTTCTGCAAAATAAAACAGCGAAACTAACACACAGTTGTCTAAAAGTGTCATATAAGCTAAAAATTTTCGCACATAAATATTGATAAATATTGAAAAGATGCGTGTTGTACATGGAGATGAAGGGGTTTTGCGCGAAATATAAATGAAAAAGTCTTACTATTTGTTGCCCACAGCAGTACGATTTGTATTTAAAGTAAAGTTTAAGTAAAACGAGCTTGCCGTTTTAGAGAAAGCTCCTACTGGCTGTGCGAACACACGGCATTCTAAATATAGTTCATTGCCCTTGCGTTGCTTGCGAAATGGTTTTATTTAGCATTAAAGCACAATAAAATTTACTGACCAAGCATGGCGGTAGACGGAAATTGTCAAATGGTTAAATGTGGCCATCTTGTTAGTGCAATGAGTAACCGAATTTGTACGCGTCATCATTTTTGAACAATGCAACCCTGCTGGCTCTTACTATGACCACCAGTGACGTCAATGCAAACCGACAAATCACAAATTGCAAATTTGCAAATGAAAATCAAATTATTGAAGTGAAAAACGACATACGACTTTTATCGTTGTTATTGGACATCATCAACAGACAGTCTGGCCAACATATCCTGCATGCACTGCACACACACACACACACACACACACACACGGACACACACAGCGGAATCTCTATTTACTTGCTCATTCATGCCACATGTATATGGAGGCAACCGAAATATACAAGCCGCATTTATGCCGAAGTTGAGTAGTTTGAGCGAAATTATTTCCATTCGAGGAAAAATAGGCAAAAACCCAGCGATGCAATCAAGTGGTGAAACACTGATAAATGCGAATATTTATGACCAACATTAGATTTGCTTGGATACAGCTTCAGCGCATATAGTTGTATATGTGCAGTTCCGAGGCATTTATCCGAGTATATGTAAATAAACAATGAGTATTTTTCGACAAATAATTTCCATGAACAAGCAAAACAGCTAAAATTTCCCAATAAATTACAAATACCGAGTATGCTGATTAATAGTCCGTCATTGGATTACTTATTCCAATTTAGTTCAACACTTTGTGCTTCTGAGAAAGAGAGTTTTGACGTAAATGAAACACGTAGACTGAAGCATATTAAATAGAAGGACGCAAGGAATTAGTGAAGCCCACTTAGAACCGCCCTCTTAGCGCATGTTGAAGGACGGCCTCTAATAGAAAATGTCACTCTAATAGTTCAAATATAAGTGATAATGCTACGGTCGAATCCCCCAGAGACATTAAATGATTTTGATGTATGTTAATCACAACTTTTTGGAGGTCATTCAATGTCAAGATTTCTTGAAATAAACGAATCTCAAAATTTTCCTCGTAATAATTCGGTTGTTGCACGTGCCATGTGGCATGTAGCCTGTCTTGTTGGAACCAGTTGTTGTCAAGATGAACTTCTTCCAATTGCGGCCACAAAAAGTTTCTTACTGATGAATCCAAGAGACCAAAAACCACACCAAACTGTTAATTTCATGAATGTGATGGTTGTTCATGAATAATCGGCGCCAGATCAGGTGAATACGGTGGTTGCGGAACGATATGGGTTGAGTTTTTGGCGAAATGATCACGAATTACGAGGGCAGTATGGGATGGTGCATTATCGTGGTGTAAAAACCAAGAATTGTCTTTCCACAATTCCGGCCTTTTTAGGCGGATAGCGTTACGCAAATAATATTCCTTGTTGACTGTTTGACCGATTGGAAGGAACTCATAATGCACAACACCACGATAATCGAAGAAAACAGTCAACATGACCTTGATTTTTGAGCGAGTTTGGCGCGATTTCTTTGGTAGTAGTTTCACACACTACAACGCGACGCCTTTTTTTGCAAAAAATTCAATGTTTTCGGTACCAGTTGAGATTTGACGCGCTTGTGGTCCAATACATCATTCAAAACGGTATTGGCGGAGCCTTTCGATATGCCAACTTGATCAGCAATGTTTCTAATTGTCAATCACCGGTTTTCCAACACCAAATCTTTGATTTGTTGAACGTGAGCTTCGCTGGTTGAGGTTGATTGTCGCCCTGGACGCTCTTCGTCTTCGACACGTTCACGGTCGGCTTGGAACTCACTATACCACTTGTAAAAATTTTTTTTTAGACATAGCCTCATTACCAAAGGCTTTCTGCACCATCCTCAACGTATCCGCAGAAGAAAATTGATTTTTGCTAAACTGGAAACAGGCGAAATGAGCACCGAGGACAATGATGCTCTAAAGATGCGAAAGTTCAGTGCAAAGTGGGAGCCTCCCAAGTTCACAACCCAACAAAACCAACGAATAACTGAATACAAAAAGCGACTGAGTGCTCTTTAATCGTAATAAAACCGAATTTTTTGGTGTGTGATAATAGAAACATAGCTCCATCATTTCCCACTGGAATCCAGTCGGCAGTCATTATAGTGGACATGATGAACCGGTTGTCAGACGTGGAAAGACGAAAAAGTCGGCTGGTGAGGTCATGACATCAGTCTTTTGGGATGCACGTGGAATAATACATACTCAACGACTGATTACTGAGCCAGTTATAATCGATGTCACTGTGTATTACTTTTGAGGAAAAATCTGTTTAAAATAAATAATTAATAATATAAAAATAATTAAAATAAGTATTCAAATGATTCTTACATACATGAATATTGAACCAATGCTTATGATTTGAAATATAACTTTTGTATTCATGAGTTGTATTAAATTAAATCATAAAGAGATAAAAAGTATCCTATGCCCTTACCCTGGTTCTAAGCTACCTCAAACCAGCAAATTTCAACCAAATCGGTTCAGCCGTCCTTGAGTTATAAATGCTGTAACTAACATAACTTTCTTTTATATATATAGATGTAAAATGTTTAACTACATTCAAAATTCCATACACACACATACAAATAACAAGTATCCATTACGTTAATATACGGCTCGACTATCCAATTGTTAACAATGCACCAACCATTTTAAAGATATTTGAGAGTTCAGTATCTGAATTCAGGAATTTATAATATTTTGTTTCAATTAAGCTTTTCTTTGAGCACACACATAACTCGAATTTGTTTACTTACTTACATGCATTATACYCGTATGTATGTGCATATAAAGAAATATGCAGTGAAATGAAAAATTATTGCACTGCAATACAGTTGAATAACTGAGTATTAGACTTTGGGCGCCTTTAAAAAAACAAACGCTTCGAATCATTACGGAGTAGATATTAAATTGTTATTGAATTATTTTCGCTGATTAAAAATTCTTTGGAGTGGTTTTGAAATTGTTAGGGCTCTCCATTTTCGGTCGACATGGAGAAGAACTTAGCACTTTTATTTCCCATATATACATACCGCAGTATTTTTAATTGCTTCCAGATCAGCTCAATATGCAATAAAGGTAAATATTTCAATTTTACATTGGAATTAATTAATTTTTAGTGGTTTGTCATGGCGCTTCGTTCTAAACGTATTCAATTTTGAAAAATAAAAAATGGATTACTAAGGAACAACATTATTTATTTGACCATAAATATTTAATAGCTTTAACCACAAACCTACTAAATTAATAAATCATAACGAAATTGTGCAATGAAACACAAAGAACTTTTTCCAACTAATTTTGACTTTTTGTTATTACAATGAACAGCTTCAACCATGTATAAAGTGTTTTCTCTGGAACGGATATTGCCGCCTGTGCGCTTTGTAACGGCGGGGATATGGGTAATAAAATCGGGGATAGTAATAACCACCTGAGTGGATACGGTATATTTCTCTTCTGCTATGATAGCGGCCATAAGAACTTAGTAATGATCTGTTGTTGTATCCTTGATGTCAGCCGACGAAGATGGCGCATTTAACGTATGGTTTCGTATAAAAACAGCTGATCTGGCTTGAAATATTACTGCTTGTATACACAATTTGTACTCGCTTTTCCTAAGTCGGTGAAGAAATTTTCACCGGACCGGAATTGAGCATCGACTCACTGACGCTTCACTCCGTCCATATACGTTGTGTAGCGAATATATGGACGCAACGATACCACCTTGTCATGAGAACAGCAACATGACATGCAATAAAAATTGTGATATATTGTTTTCACATTTCAAAGAATATTCTTAAGTCTAGTCATATTTATAGATTTGAGTCTGAGTCTGAGTTTGCTGAATTGATTGTATTGCTAAATCGTATTTGTCGCGCCATTCCTCTGAGCTAAATGAGCTAAGCAAACAAGGTCTCATCTTCATTCATTGATCAATTTCTCGCTAACGATCGTAAATACATACATACATATGTGGGTAAATATTTATGAGGAATATTTATTTGTTGGCAGTTGARAGACACCTTTTTATGGCCATAATTGGATCATCACGATTTACTATATATGTGGATATCTATATATATATAGTAAAAATATTTCTGGGAAGGAAAAATTGAAGAAGATAAGTAAATATTGATTTAGTTAACATAGTATATGAATATATTATATTTTTTTATTTTTTGGGTATTCTGTAGTTGAATCAGAAATCATAACTTGTACTTTCACTTATTCAAATTAGGCTTGCAAATAAAAGATTCTATAAAAATGACAAAATAGTTCATACATATATATTGCGTGGTAATATTCCGTTTTATACTGTGAGTTTATTCACAAATGTCTGAATTGAAAACAATATTTAGTTAACCTCTTAATGTTCTTAGTATACATTAGAGTATTCAGATGGGCAATTCAACAAACACCAACAAGTGATTGCTTAATTTAAATTAAGAATATAACCGATTTAAGTCAAATTCGCTGCTCCTAATAAACGAACTTGGTGTACAATATTGTTGCTTTCTATAATATACTATAATACCGTTTTTCTTTGGGCTAAATAAATCGAATGTCATGAAATGTAATATGTAGCCTATAATAAGGCAGCTCTCATATCATACATCCGATATACATTTATCGGAGTGATTGCAAGATATTTTCATGCAATTGAGGGAGATTAATTGGATTAGCATTATGTGATTCGGTAGTTCAGATTAGTTATATTGGCGTTTTATATTATAATTGTTATAACTAGTCTTGCTGTTGTATACACTTTATACTATTATTCGTATTATATAATAAACTGTTCAATGCAGTAAAAATTTCATTTACGAATAAAGACGAAAACGTTTTTGTTGGTATAAGAATCCAAGGGATTGGAGTTGAGGTTAAATTTTGAATATGTGTATGCAAATAAATTTGATTAGAAAAAATAACGAATCTGCTTTGCAATGTGCATGATTAATGGAGATGTCCGCTTAACAGAGCTTTCACTTAATTTTTTATTTATGAATTGTTTTTACTATCCTATCTTCTAAGTGTGCTAATTTTATCACAACCGCTTCAGTAGTTTAGGCGTCCATCGCTGACAAACAACGTGACACGTGATTTTTATATATAAAGATTTTAAGTTCTTACAAACCAAACTAATTCAAAATATTCCAAATTTTATAACTTTTACTTAAACATATGTATATAAAATTTTAATTTGTAAGTATTCGACTATATTTGTCATATTATTACTTATCCCTTATCGGTTTATTGACTCTGTGGTCATCCATTGCTCCAAGGAATTTTTGTTTAGAAATGTGTAAAACATCAGCTAGCAAAAACTTCAGCAGCTGCAGCTGAAAAGAATGTCAGACTTGCAGTCTGTGAGCTATAAAAGATCTTGGGAACACCACTGAAATTCACACTTGACGATCAGACGTCTCGGCGTTACTCATTATAATTACTTAATTTACAAATCCTTTTGCTTTGGTCAGCTCTGTTGCTTGCCTTTATTTGGCACAAGCCGCGCCAACTGCAGTTGCCGTGCATGCACCAGCAGCCGATGGAGATGCAACGTTATTCGACATTCCTCGGGAAGCTCGTGGCTACTATGGACGTCGTTATGGCGGATGTGGAGGTTATGGGGCACTATACTATAATAGTAGTACTTTATTCCCAAAAAATCTCCGGAATGCATTAGTTTTCTTCCTGGTTTCGACAGGGTTTGGCCCTTTTATTTTCTAATGTGAAATGAACCTCGAAATTAAAAGTTTCTAACAGGCCTCTGACGCATCGGAAGACGTGCTTTGAAATAGGTGTATTCGTACTGTGTTTTGAAATAGGTGTATTCGTAACTTGTTTTGTTGAGTATCAGGCTCACAGAAAATACAACCAATACTAAATTAAATTTTAATTGATCAATAGTATGTTAATTATTAATTTACGGTGTTCTTAATATATAATATCATATTTTGCACTGGTCAATAGGAGTTTTGTTGCCCTAGATGGTTATGGACAATTCCGAAAATCAACAACAACTTTTCCAAACTACAGCTTGCGAAACAGTCATAACTTTGCCGTATTTGAGGACCAATAGAGGGTCCAACTTTTTATTTCTGAGGGGCTGTGTTAGTCTATTTCAAAATAAAGTTTGAATAACATATTATTTTCTCAATGCAAATCGAGCATTGCTTTATTGAGCACAACAATAGCCGCTAATAACCCCGATTGATCGCTAAATAAAGGGTGGCTATCAGCGTGATCTTTGTTTACCGTTGATCAATAACAATAACAGCATGTTGTTATCGAATTATTATGGTAAAATTGGCACTTCTTATAAASAAATTAATTTGTTTGATTATTTATTTATTTCTGTTTGTATTTAAGCTAAAACTATGTACGAGTATGTGTGAGCACAGCTCCAAATATTGAACCAAAAAATAACAATAAAAAATGCATACTCTTAAGCAAATATTGTATGTTGGGGATACTCTCCAAATCCAAAGGTGAGTCAGTGAATCTTTCGGACACCGTAAATCGGAAAATATTTTCGGTAAACTCTAGACAATTATCGGCTTATCAAGATGCGTGCATGCTTAGAGGTACATTGCTCCTTAGTAGCGTGGATTTGTTGCTATTTTTGAAATACAAATACATACAAACGCCTAAAGTTGTTTACAATAAAAAGTTTTAAAATTTTCCGCATGCTGTATTTCGCTTATAAAACGAGCGTTATAAGCCCAGGAAATTGTGACTAGCGGTCATTTCAAGCTTAGCATTCATTGTGTCAATTTGAAAACTCACTGACTTATTGTTGATATTGACTGCGGAAGAACGCTGTATAAATCAAAGTGCTTTTTGAATTTTTTTTTTTTGTAAAAATGTTTGCCAGTATTACCGTTATATCATTCCTCGTCTTTCTCGTGTTGCTGTGCCAGTTATTTTCAGTTGAGGGGCGCCGATTGGCCCTGAGACCAGAAGTGACTGTGCTGGAGCAATCCTTGGTGGGAAATAATGTAGCAGATGACAGCAGCTCGTACTATTACGGTTAAAAGAAGCCCTTAACATATTCTTGTCGCAATAAATTTAACCAAATTCTACTATAACGTATTAAAGTCTGACTTTTACTTAGTCGTAAAAATTCATTATTTATTTGTGAGACTTTTTGAAACTTAAATATGACTGTTATACATACATATATATACAATAAAAAAGTTATTTAGCAATTCAGTGTATACTTTGTGTTTATATTTTAGTAAGCTTGTTATGTATCGAGGTATATAGCTATGTAGGTGAGAGTCTGGCTTCATTCATTAAAGACGCATATAAGTAGCTTTCTTGGTGGTGGCTAAGTTGATTCATTTATTCTTCATTCCACACATGCTTACTAGTTTTAAATCGATATTATTTCATCAGCAAACATGATTAATGACTGCAAGCGCCAAAAAATTCTTCTAGATGCGGATATGTATATATACTTGCATATGTATTTGCCGCCGTACGCAAAACTCTCATTGATAACGACACAGCAGCTTGTATTGTATTGAATCGGAAGTTTGCTTATATTTTACATAATATGTGGTTAATGTTTTTTTATTTTTATTTTAATTGCCATATCCACTAATTCGTTTTATAATTGTAAATTCGTGGCTTGGGTTTTATCAAAGTCATTAATTTGTATACCTTGACTTTTCTTTCTATAAGTACAATAGGGAATCCCCTACAATGGAGAATCAGACTTTTGTAGAAATACAATGTTTAAAGTGTGGAAAAGGGATGAGTTGCGATTGCTACTACTCGTAAAGTAAACTAGTTTATTACTAGTTGATTTATTTAGATTAACCCTGCAGAAAAATTATTTAACCCATTGTTTACTATATATATCTATATTTTTTTAATTATTCGAATTAACGTATGTACCGTTATGTTCGATATTGTTGATCAAATCATCAACCATATTGGCACTAAACTAGGACAGCAGCTTTTCTTGAGATTAATTTTCCACCATCATAATCATTCGGCATAGAGAGCAACAGGTAGTAGTCACATGGAGCCATTCAGGACTATAAGGGGGGGTATACGAAAGCAGCGCATATGTACTTGTCTGACTGTCAATTCTGGCTTAGACACCGTCACCACCACCAGGACCGTAGCTCAAGTGACTCACTGTTCTCACTCATCTGTTTCAGAAATGGATCGACTTTGTTGTGTTCCCATTAAACTATTTGTTTGCCTTCTGTGGCATCGAGAAGTTGCTTGTATACAATGGCTCGACCAATGATATTGTACTTAGATACAAGAATCTACAGGAAGTTAAGATATTTTTTTTTTTTTGGAAAGTTTTTAAACTAAAAATAACTGTCCAAACACTGCTTGTGTTCAAAACTCAGTTCTTCTTGTTGCTATACACACTTCAAATTTAGTGACGAAAGTTAATTGTCATTCGAAAGAACACTCTTTTTCAATTTTTTCATATTATGTCTCAGATGGTCCATCCGCTGAGTCTAATTTTCGACTGGCGACACGAGTGATGGAGGCCTGAATCGAAGCGGCATTGTTCGCATAGGCGTTAGACTTTACATGTGCCCTCAGGAAAAATCTTGGTTGCCAATCGACCCAATAATCTCTCAATAAATTCATAGACTTATGCGATGTGTAGGGAAATAGCGCCGTCTTGTTGAAACCAAATGTCGAGTTCTCTTCGCTATCATTTTTGAAGAAATATGGACCGATGATTCCACCTCAAGCTGAACAAAACTTGAAACTTTTCAAGAGCCCATAGAACGAAGCGATGTCGCTTGGGAACGTTGAGCGGGTCTATTTCTTGCACAAGCGATATTTTGCACGCTTTCAATTTAAGATCTCGACTTAAAATGCGTCAAGTCGTTCCATACGTCCGTCCGAGCTAATGCGAACGGCGCGGAATCGACACTCCACGGGTTCGGGTCCACAATATGGCTGCTATATTTTCTTCTAAGTACTTCTACTTGGATCACCAGTTAGAAACTCTTAACTCATAGCTTCAGGTACGGATAATTTTTCGCATTTTGAGTAAAATCAACGAAAATATCTTCATACAATGCATTCATTATATGCAGGGTCTATGCAGTCAGATATGTTAGTAATGTAGGAAACTATTTTTACTTAGATCGTTGAACCCAAATAGGTTTAAAAAGACGGAACAATTGAAAGTTCGAGGATATCTATTTAAAAATTTATTTTGTTTAATTTCAAAACCGCAATGACTTTGAGAAGCTTAATATTCGTAGAAGAAACAAAGGTGAATTGCGACAAAAACTCGTTCATATGTATTTGAGTGTTTTCAATTACATTACGAATTACGCATTATTTTTATTGGTTATGATTATTTCGCAGCTAATACTCTAGTAGCTGCCGATTCCCCACAGCAAATAAATTTCACTCTTTCGATTGTGCATGTTCTGTTCTGAGTGTTACGGACATTTATTGGCTTCGAAATACAAATGGCAGAAAATTTCATGCGAACTAAACCAAACTGCGAAACAAACGCACACATCGCCGCACAACAACTGGCATCCCTCGGGCGCTGGAGGAGAGATATCCCGGCGTTTTATTTCGTTTTACGAGTGCAAAGGCGAGTATTGTTTGTCTGAGCATCGCTAATAAATATTCGAATGACTCTCGTAGACAGCCGCCAAAACACAACCAAGCTTTGTGCGCTTTTTCGTGCGTCACCCAAGAAGCTGCAGAAGCGAGCAGCAGAAAAAGTCGAGCCGCGTGCAAAACAATAAAAGCAACGACTGCCGTCGCTCAAACGTATAAATGAATAAAATCTACATGTACAATTGGCAGAGCAAGACATTCAAGTCGGTAATGACTTTCTTATGTGCAGCTTTCGTTACGTGCCCTCAGTTGTTGCTCTTTTTTTGCCGCCGCCGCTGTTGTTCTTCGGCGTTGGCTTTGATTTGGCTTATTATGCAAACGTCAACTGCCAATTGCGGTTAGCAATAACTAAATGCGAACGAGCGCAGCGAGCGTTCGACAGCCTCGCACCGTGTGGCAAATTCGAAGCGCAACTGCAGGCACGAAGAAAGCAAGTTCGTGATAATACCACACTCATGCTCTCCTTACACTTTTATTAGATCTAGAAATGGGATGCCATAAAATACATTATTTTGCAGTTATTATGAATTTATTTAAGGTTCTGCGCTGAAGTTTATCTGAATAATTCACGAAAGAGATAAGGTCAGGCGGCTGTGTTACTTGAATGATAGAGCTTTCAGCGCAGACGGGAGTTGCAAGGATTTCGGATCTCATGAAATGGAGATCGTATGGATTTAAAGGTTATATTTGTCTGAGGATCTGTGAGGATTTAACATTGAAAGTCGACCACCACTGATATTTCTTCTTTGGTTTTGGGTAAACTTTGACAATGGTAGCAAACTTCATGCAAAGGACGGTGGACCCACGGACTGATGCCGGACATTATTCGCGGATAGATAGATAACATGGGCACCTGGATTTCCACCTGATTCAAATACTCAGTGGCCAAGGGTGCTTTAGAAGCTACACATACGAATATCGTCATGACTTTGGTCCATATTGTACAGAGTGTAAAGAAGACTCTGAGCACGTATTTTATCACTACTCTCTGTTCTCAAGTGCAAGGGAAAAGCTGAAAACCACCCTTAGAAGTATACTCGCGCTAAAAACTTTGTCTGAAATTATGTTCGGGAGCTCTAATTATGATAAGATTGGGACATTTGCAACAGATTAAGCGTCAGTCAGTCCCAAGCAATTGAGGAGACTTAAATGTCTTCTTCTCTTCCATAATACTTAATACAGTGATCCCGTGGGAGAGACATGATATGTTAATTTTGAGTATCACATTATTCTGTTCCCACAGTGCAGCTTTAAGATTGAATACATTCCATTACACCCTTACCAACCCTCTATTAGTCGCTATCGAAAAGTAATTTGTTTTATAAACATCAATGTGCGCATATCTTGCTCTGTGCCACTACTTTTTTTAGTGTGCCAGAGATGAACTCGTCATCTTTCAAAGCGGGCAGCCAGGAAATTCGCTTTAACATGAGCGGGACGCCGTCGTCGCCGACATTGCCTTAGAGCCCCAGTGCTGTATTGATTTGTAATAATTTCCGTTGATGCAATAAAAGTAATTGGCAACAGCAGCCAGCACTTTTTAGGTGGCAGCAACAGCGCCGCCGACAACTGTTGTTGCAGTCGTGTTTTTGTATGAGGTGGTGCTTGAAATATGATTTTGACGTCGATTCGAGTGGCTCTTCGTGACTTGTGCWACATTCAAAGCCATAAATCATTGTACTGACACATCCAAACGCCATCAGCAGGAGGCARCAACGTACTTCAGTAGACCCACTCACACGCACATATATAGGTGGTACTTTATGTATATAATAAGTAGTATATAACATGTTATGTACGAGTATGTTGCACAGTATGATGTGCTATATGTGTTGCGATTGCCACGATCGCATGAAGTCATGTGCCAGTGTGTGCTCAACATCTTTTTGGGGAACAGCAAACACACCCAACGCCCCACAAGCCCGTTTCCGTATTTATGTGAAATTTAATTTGTTGCCTGCACTCGACRTTAATTGACATTGATTGAAGTGAAAATATTGCGTGTGAGCCATTTTGCCATTAACTTTTATGGCGAAATTCGTGAAATTTCCGCGCTCTGCCAAATTATGTAAGAAAAAATATTAATCAATTAAAAATGATAGAAAACATTRTGCAAGACAAATGCTAATAAAAATTGACGCATGTGCTTTAATTGAAATTCGAAAACAAGCAGAAACATTTCATAACCAGACTTAACTTGTTTCCACAAAATTACAGRAATGAAAGCATTTTTAACTCTAAGCGAAGCCTTTTTAAAGGAAAAAATTAAGATTCCATGCACTTTGCTACCTGCTCTGTTCCCCCTACCCCCCGTCAGAGAAATTTCCATGTCGACAGTGTAGTCCAACTAATTTCAATACATGCCAGTATTTGGTCATTTAATTAAGCCAGTTTATTTGATTTATACCAGTTTGGTTCGTTCGATACGTCACGCTCAAGGTCTGCCACATCCACGTCTTCTATGAATGGGAGAGCTATGTTTATTACAAGCACACTTGGCTTATTGCATATCTAAAACCTTTATCCTTTATTAAGAATAGGGATTATGGAACAATAAAACTGAAGTGCTCACTCTGTCGGGTGTACGCTCTCCTACCCATCGCGCGACCATGTGGGTTGGTGATAATTGCTGGACCAGTGTCTGTGCCTATGAACGAGGGTGGGCAGGGATGAGTGCATTCTTCAAATGGTTTTTATAGCCATATTTTGGCAAAATTTTGCAGCTTCATTAAAATTGTACGTAATACGTCAGAGCTGAGTGAAAATCTGCTCTAATTGCCTGACTTCGTACCTGCTGGAGTTGAGCCTTTTCTCGCTGGAATAATATACATTCATTAAAAAACATGGAGTGCAATATATGCACACCTACATACATATATGCATATATTACTATGGGCTGTATATATGTATTTACGGTTGGATGTTTGAAGACAGTGCGGCGGTGATTTTTGCCCTCCCTGCAATGTGGGCGGTAATGCAAAACTCATGTTGCTGCTCGTCGTCGAACCGTTTCATTGTGAATGTGAAGTCGCAAGAATTGGGAATTTCGTGCTCTTGGCAGGATCAATTTCACTGATGGTATCAAACTGATGAGTGCATTTTAATTAAGGGTAATTACTATGTTTACTGTGGAGACCCGTTGACCTATAAATCACGACGACCTTTTTGTTTTGCCCAGCGGTAAGCTGATAATTGCTGACTTTTTGTCTGTTTGTTCCGATTTTTCGTTTTTGTCATAAGGAAAACGTGTAGACGGAAAACAGTGGGAGAGCGAATGCTGTAATTGTAGAATTAGAAAGCGCATTAATGTCAATTGGCTGGGCAAATGTTTTTCCTAAATAGTTTTTATAAATATTCAGTCAACTCAATTCATGGAATGACAAGTGATTTACTAATTAAATTTATTTCACCTTAAATATAAATGCAGTTTTCAAATTAAAAATTAAAATCAAGCTGTGTGCGGTATATATGAGTAACGGTTTCTGGTTATATATAGTAAATAGTTTATATATATTAAAAAAATAATATAGAGTTGTGAGTTGTGCCGAGAAATAGGTTAATAGTAAACGGTGGTCATAAATTTTGCATATATTTGCTCTTTTTTAACTGACGGCTCCAAAAATCTGAAACCACGCTAAATTAAGAAACTTCATTTGGACATAGAAACCTTCATTATTTAATTTTAATAACTGCTACGGATGCTTCACATCTAACCATTTAAAGTTTGGTCTCTTCTGCAGAGCTCTTCGTCTGACGATTGAGTGCGATTCGATGTTCACATGCACACTCACGATTTTATTACGCCTCAAACCCGTGTCAATATTCCGACAACTCAGCTCCGCTCCTACACGTTAGCCGTCAATACAATCTCCTCTTATTTTGACTGGCGCATAAATCGCAAAAATGTGATATCCGGTTACAACCAACTCTCCCGCTTGCCGGCTCGTTAAATGAGGGCTTGTTTGCAAGCGATTTTGCTGCTGGCGCTTCAGCGGCGCAACTTAGCTCGGCATCATATTAGGAATCTTGAAGCGTTTGCTTTCGATTGAATTTAATAAAAATGTAGTAAATATTTATAGATACAATAAATATATTAAATAAATATTTTGACGTCTAGTCTTGTCACACGCACAGGTATACAAATGCTTAGTATCCGAAGCGAGCACATTGCCTTAGCAGCGACGTCATTTGGGGAGTTACTCTTAATAATTTTGAAAATTTTTGTGACTTGGGTAAAGGTGAGTCTAACTGCAATTTAAAATTTATTGCTTTTGAAGCATAATTTTAAGCTTGCACCAATTACTTTTATTTGGTTTACTTTATTTTTCTTATTGCTCAACACTGTGGAAGCTACGTCATTGACCTCAGTTTTCCCCTAAGTGTTAGATATTATTATTTACTTAAATTTATAATTTCTAATGGCACATTTGCATTGCCAGAGCTTTCAATGCGAAGAAAAGCAGGTACTCACATTTGTCAACGAACAATGACTGAACAAACGAAAAGAATGTGAGCACAAAATCGAAGCCAAACGAGAGACAAAATGCGAAAGTTAATAGTGTCAGCAATGTTATTGGAAACATCATCCGACCACAATTGTTCATCCGCAAAATGCCACCGAAATGGTTGTGGTCGTAATGCTCTAATGGGCCGCATCGAGTGTGCGTTCCTCATGAATGCAAACGAATCGAGTTGCAAGCGAGGCCATTGCGAATGCCACTTCCAATGCCAGCGCCGCTGTCGCCGCTAATGCGTCTACAGTGGAAGTAGGTGAGCAAAGTGGACGTTCATTGCATTGCCTGTTAATGTGAGAAAATGTGGCAAAAGGCAATAAAAGAATTCTCCAAAATGCATGTGTGAGCACAAACAGAAGAGTGCAGAATAATGGTGGAACGGCAAATGTGAAATAACAGAGCGAAAAGTCTAAAAATGGAAAAGATATACACGGGCAGTTAGCCCGTTAGGTAAGTCACACTTGAATAGTAAAAATATCCTGCAGGGTGTAGAAAGCAATATCGTAAAGCCAGAAGATTCCGATATCTCTGATGCGCTCCAGCAAAAAAAAAAAAACAAAAAAACAAAAAAAAAAAAAAAAACACATTTTCTCTTTCTTAAGTGCCGAAAGAGCACAATATAAAGGAGAACATGCTCCATTTGTGAGATGCTTTTTGAAATATTCTTTCGAAGCCAGGAATCTTGACAAGCTAACGTTCTGCAATCCGTAAAAAATATATTTTTATAGTTCTTATGATCAAATCACGCACGTATCCCGACCGGCTCTTCAAACAGAAGGGTCATTACCGGTCATTACCGGGCACAACCATTGAAGCTATAATATCCTTCACAGGTGCATTTTTATAGCAACTATATGCAGGGGCGGAACCAAAGTTGGATTTTGGGGGGACTATACTATAATTTTGTACTTAATTTGAGAAATGCATACTGTTATTTCATTTTTAAGACCTATTTCAACAATTATTTTACTGCATAAAATCGTTCCGGATTTTGCTTATTTTACTAAGTTTTTCTACTACTTCTTCAGGTTAAACAGCAATGTCGTAGTTTATGTTGAGGAGTGGTAAGACCTTCAATCTTTTCTGGAGCATCGTGTTCTGAGCAGAGTTTTAATTCGGCGAAAAGATTAAAGGGATCGTTCAGCGCTAGCATTTAAGGCTCGCAAAGTGCAAAGTACGTGGAGAAAAGTATGAATAATCGGATATATACCCTTCTGTCAAGAGCTGAAGGTTTTTAAGGCAGAAGTACTTGAGCTCTCGTAGTCATTTGCATCTTGCATTGTCAAAGCGCTACTTTTGACTTCTGCTTTGAGATACGATTTTTGCAGTTCTTTGTTTCCTTGCAAGATTTTCCCAAAACGTCTAATTAGACTCATTATATCTTTCTCTTCTAAGTGTAGGTCAAATTTTGGTAACAGTTAACCCAATTTGAAACTTTTAAGAACTTCATCGATTAATAGCGTTTTTAAAGAGTGCATGACCGTGTCATTGAGTGGAATGTATGCCTAAACCGTGTAAAAGACTTCACATCTTTGACATGGGTCATTGTTTTGATGACTGGGTTTTTTCACTTTGAATTTCGAGCTTTTTTCAAAAATTAGTAAAAAAAAAAGAAGCACAAGCTATACTTAATATCGGTTTTTTATCATCTGTTTATTAAACTTAGAAGAGTACACAAAATAAATTTAAATACTTGTCGTCCTCTAAAAAATAAAACAATGACAGGTTCTTAATGAGTACGAATGTCGCTATGTCATAAAGCAGCAAAACTAAAAAAAATTTTTTTCATAAAATGGCGGCTACTCAAAAAACGGAGGTCAATTTTTTCACTAATTTTCATATTTTGTCGTTTTTTTAAAAATATTATAAATTTAAAATTTTTATTTTTTGTAGCTTCTAGTGATAGAGATATATTTAGAGAATATTCGTGCCAAATTTTAAATAAATCGACTGATTAAAACTTGAGATATTGTGGCTACCGCATCAAAAAAAAAAAGGAATTTTGAGAAAAACGCGTTTAAAGTTTTACGTTAAGTTTCGAGCAGCGTAAAAGATAGATAGATAGTTCGCTCAACCGGTCTAGTTGCCACGTCACTAAAATGGCTACAACTTTGAAAATAATTTGAGTTTTGAAAAATTCTTTTAATGAGATATTTTTGAATATCAAAACCATCGAATTATGAAAAAAAAAACTTTTTTTGATTTTTTTAAATTTCTAGACTAGAATACCCCCTTAAAATAATCTCATTAAAGTGCTGATCAGCATACATTCTTTATGTGTTCAGTGTTGCACCAATGTTGTTATGAGTGGTGATACTTTCGAAAGATCGATATTCATTCTGGAGAATCACTCTAAGTGGCCGCGTTAGTGACAAGACACCACTGAAACAGAAAATTCGAACAATAAACTCGAAGTTGCACAGTACGGTAACCAGATTCGACGCTTTTCTTGCAATCCTTTTATTCTTCCATTCGCGTATTTTTGTCAGTGCTTGAACTCAATTGTTGATTTTTTATGATTTTTATGATTTTTTGTGATTTTTGTGGCTTTTTGGAAATAATGTATAACTTTTAAATTTTGGGGGAAAATTTCCCGCCCGCCYTTGACTACATGTACCTAATCAGTTGATGACTTGCATCAAAAGGAAAGCGCTAGTTCTTTCTAGCCACGTCTTTTTTACATAAACAACTTTTAAGTCGAATCAAAGATACCCAATTAGGAATAAGTATCTTTTAAGAATATCCTAACTTCGATATTGATCGATCAGTTCATATGGTAGCTCTATATTATCGGTTCCTTATCGGCGGTTCAGAAAGTTAGAAAAGGCTAGTTTATATAGATACGCAGACAAAGGGATGGTAAGGGCTCAGCTCGTCAAATGATACTTAACATATATACATACATCCAATGAGATCTTCGAGGTTTTTTCTGGACGTTACAAACTTCGTGGCAAACTTAATTTACCCTGTTGAAGGTATGATAAAATACAAGTTACTATATTAACCTGCAATCCCTTTTTTCAAAATTTTAATTTTGATATTGCATTGAATTTTGAACATTAAACTACAGGTCTAATATAAATATATATAAATATTTTTCGCTTACAATGTGTTTCATATGCAAGACTTATGATGGCTGAATGAAAAGGAGCACGTGATGAAGTGAGTAATTTTTTGAAATATACTTAAATACTAAAATATACTTTTCTGATATACTTTCGATAAAAATTGTGTGCAATGGAGTGAAATTGCGTAAATAACGAATTGCTTTATCACACAGAAAGGACTTAGCGGGTAACTTGCGCACTTACTGTAGTACTACTGAAATGAAAATTTTCGAAAAATTGCCTGTTTAGAGTAAAAGTTAACAATTTTTATAAGAAAAGAAGTTAATACAATCTGCTTATTTCTAAAAAATAGCAGCTTAAACTAATCAAATTAAAGAAAAAAAAAACTGAAGAAATAATTAAAAAAAAAAATTAAATTGTTTATACATGTAAATATAAAAAAATTAAAACAGAAATATTAAAATTTGTAATGTACATAACATTAATGTGTCAAAATATTGCAGCAAAGCAAACAGTTTTAGTTTTTGATGGGGGACGTCATGCCGTATACGCAACTGCAAACTCAGTTTAATGGGAGAGCTGTGTAATCATTAAGTATTTTATCAACATTTGTGTATTACATATACATATGTATCTATACATATTTGCATGCCGATATTCTGCGCGCTCCATGCGCTTCGTAATTTTATTTAATTTTTATTCATTGAAGTCTCTTAAAATTTTGTTGCCTTATTTGATCGCATATTTAAGTCGTAAAAATGTGTTATTTTAACAAGCTAATATGGCAGCAGACACGCACATGTAATAGAAAATGGAAAAAAGGGTAAAGTGCACAGCTACATAGGCCGCGAGCGGGGAGGGCGGCCACTATATTGTGGCACGCAATGTCAATATCGCGTCTTATCTACACACGCACACCAAAGTAAACACAATCACCATGAAATTCGAACTGGAATGAATAGGCTTTTTGCTAAGCCGACTGTATTTGCCACACTCGTATAGTATATGTATGCCATAGCGCTACAAGGCTTAGAAAAATACCAATTTTGTAACCAAAATAGCAATTCAATAATGTGTGTCTAAGATTTTTTCTAGGATAACGTCCGAGCAAACAAGTCGACACAACTACACACACGACACGTCAATACGAATGCACAATCGAGCGCGAGAGTGTAAGCAAATAAAGACAGGAGATGTACGGCTGTGTTATTGAGCTGGCGTGGCAGGTGGGGGGCATTTGCACACCAGTGAAGATAGCACGCTCAATCTGATATTTAAAATCATTGGGCTGGGCTAAGTGCTTTGCGCAAGTTTTGCTTTTATATTGGAAATGTGCGTGCCAAAATTCTAATGTATGTAGATAATCATTGCGTGTTTACAAATGGTTCTTGGCATTTAAGGCGTGATAACGCACAGACGGATGTTTCAGTCGAATTCTCGCACAAAAATTCAATTAGTGTGAAGAACTTTTGTTACGAAGATTTTTATTCGGTTGCGTTTTCATCGTAAAGTTGATTACTTTATCCAGACATAAATATATTCCGGTAATCTTAAAGCAAGAAGAAAAAACTGAGGCATTAGCATACTTTAGAGTTTGTTTTTGGCCTCGAACTGAGGTAGATGCAACCATGATCCACATAACCGAAATTTGCCTCGATTTTCTTTTTCAAGCTCAAAGTTTCGAAAGCTGAACTCAAAGGTTTTTCTGGATCCTGCTTTTATTTTAGCATCCAGCTCGATATTAAGAATCAAAGGTTTCGAAGAAGATAGGTCGCCATTAAAGTCCTACTGTGTCGAAGTCGAAGCTCGCACTGCTTACCATTTGCCAAAATTACAAAATTGAAATGTTAAATTTGTACATCGAACACGCACAGTTGGACGGACAGCCACACACTCGCCGCCCCTATCAGCCAACGCACGCATTTATTGAAATTACATATACATTATGTTTTTGTTTGATTTTTCTGCTTTCACTCCAGTCAAACATGAATATTTACGAAAACTTTATGAGCAAGTATGAATGTGGGAACCTGCATGTCCATGCATATATACTTATATGCGGTACATATTATGTACATACTAATTTCAACGACCAGTTGCCTTCGCTTTTGATGCGCTGTATTGAAACAATAAACATACTATACTCGTATATCTCACGCACGCACTAAACTCTAACAACAACCAAATACCCGTGCAGGCTAAGTAGTTAAAGCACGTGCAAATTGACAGCTTCGCCTCAACAGTCCCCCGCCAAAATGTAATGAAACACGAGAAAGCGCTGGCAGGCGAAGTGAAAGTATTTCCTGTTGCATGCGTAAGTTTTGTTTATCATTCGAGAAGGTACTCCAGAGACGGACACTTTCACTGCTTGTTGAGTAGACTCAAGGACTCGAAGGCCTCATTACCCCACAGAGAAATGTCGAATGAAAGAAATTTCAAATTAAAACTTCTTCTAAGCCATAAATGCAAATACGCCGCTTTGGACTGGTATGAAAGCGGTTATATAGTATTTGATCAAAAACCGACAATCTCTTGAGGCATTATCTGGTAAAAAATACCAGTTGCTTGTATGGAAGATGACCCTTTTTCGCTTGCGGTTTGTACTAGTCCCCGAAACTGGCTAATTTCTCTGCGGGGTTCATACAAGCGTGCTGTAAAGTGGGAAATGCGTCCAAGCGGAAGCTCTTCGGTATATATGTAAATGGAAAAAAATGACTGGACATAGATATACGAACAAATAGCATGCGTTACAAATGCGATGCCAAGGGATAATACCTTCCTGTTGGCGTATATGTAAAGGTAAAGGTGTATATATATATAAGTAGGTACATAGCAATATGAGGAAAATCTTCTTTTTCTTCGTTAGTGCCTTCCGAGGTAGTAGATGTAGTACATTAGTAATGTGATGTTTGCAAAAGTGGGATCTTGTTTGTACTTATTTAGGTGTATATATATGTGTGTATATTTTTATATATAATATATGTACATATTAAATACTTGTGTGAGTGCCAGCGTCTGCTCTTTATGCCCGTAAAATATTACAGTTTGTTAGTTACATTTTATTACATTCTTCCTTATTAATGCAAGCAATGCTCATAAACCGCATACATGCTCACTGGGGCTCGACACATAGACACGCGAGTCCCAAGAAATGCTGACATGCAAACTAGTGCTGTTGACAACAATAAGTAAGATTTGATTACGGCGCCCAGTAATCGTCATCCATTTCAATAAAATCAATTTACAGCAGATCCGAAAACCATAAACATAACACTTACGTTGCTTGCTTGTGTGCGTATGTATATACACATATAGCTGGGTGTTATGCAGTGTCAACAACATAAGTGCTTTGTGTGAGTGTGGAAAATATTACAAAAAGTTACAAGCGAAATGAAATACAGAATATGTAGGAATTTAGTGGGTGCACAGCTTTAGCAAACTTTCGTTTCTGGATCAGTCAAAACTAATATTTTGTTATTATTATTCCAGTCAAATTGTTATTTTTTTCGAATGAGGTTTTGTTGTAGTGAAATGAAAAGGCACTGAGTTTCCCGATTTCAATTCTGTATTTACTAAGCCTTAGCTATAATTTTGATTTGAAGCAAAAATATTTTGTTAATTGCGAAATTTATCGCTCCGATGGCAACCCAGGTGTCCATGATTCTAGCAGACAGGTTAACATATAAACAACTAAATGTTAATGTCAAGCTAGATGGCTATCGCGGAAATAAAAATGTTTTACAGTTCTTAAAATTTAATTTTTAAATACTTCTAAACATTAAAAACATTCATGATTTTTTGCTACTACGGGATTATGAAAAAAAACGCTTCAAAAGCGTGATAAATCGTGGACATCAGTTTGAAAATGTAGTTTCGAAAAAAAAAAAATACTTTTGGAAGTTCAGATGTGTCGGCCACGCGCTCTAAAGACCATACTTTCAATTCTTCTACTATCAACTACAAACAGTTTTGGAACATTACTGTAACAGTATATTTTTTGAAACCATCACAGGAATGACTCTCTTAACCCTCTCTTGCCAGAAATAAAATGAGCGATGCTAAAAAATACTCGAGTGGAGATGTGTTTTAACCGCGACCCTACTATGAACCGACCAAAATTCCAAAGTCCTAGGAGTCTTGATTTGAGAGTTGCAGTATGTTGCCTATAGGCAATGCCGTGTTTAACAAAGTACTGTGGTCAAACTTGAATAAATTTTTTTGCCTATTTTTGTTTTATTGTAGTCTCCTACCTGTACTTACTTACACAAAAACTGATTTATTCAACTTTACGTTTAGACTTAGAGGCAGTAAGCTCACTGCCGCACAAAAAAACCGTTATCGAAAATAAAAAGAATAACGGGACTTACAACAGCATAAGCACAATGTAGCCTATAGGCAGCATGGGGCGTGAACGGGTTAATAATAATAAAATGTGAAAGCTCCCGAAATAACAACGTCCATAAAACAATTGAAAATTGAAAGGTTCAAAATTTGCTATCACCCTGTATTTTCAACAATACTTACTATATATCATAACTTGCACAAATTGACTGTCAAGTGTGCTTTATGACACTCTCAAACGCTTAGAAATGCTTTTGGATGCATCGCCTTTTAAATTATTCGTATTTCGGAATTAATGGAAAAGGCTTTTTGTTGTTGGAAACTGAATTCCAGGTTTAGCAGAACATTCCATACATAGATTCTAAAATCACAATAAAATAAACAAGTAATATTCTAGTTAAAGAATAATTTTTGAAGGAAAAGTTATAAATTGTGAGAGATTTAATGTCCCTTCTTAAACCAATGATACAATTATTATTGCAATAATGTTTTTTCTGGCGAGTTCTCGAATTTCCTACAGCTACACATTATTGTAGATACTTACATATGTATCTGTTATATATAGTACACGTAGAAGTTTCTCCGCACAAGCCTTTCGAAATATAATCACTAATTCAGTAATTACATGTTAGTAGTGGCTGTCTAGTCAGAAGAAAATAAACGAATTATTGGTGCTATAATATGCATTAACCGAATTAAAAATGTATCAAAGAAAAATTTTTAAATTTACGTATATTTGGAGGGTTGTATTTCTATAATATCAAAAAAGTTTCAAACTATAACACGGTAATAATAACAGTAGAAATATTCCCTTATAATTATTTAGCGCACACAACAACATATGGGGTACAGGCGGAAGGAAAGTGTAAGACATCACCATTTCAGTAGATGGAAGCCAAAATTCTTCCTTTGATGTCAAACCAAAGCACACTTATGGAAACATTCCAATTTTGTTAAAAAACCTCAATCTTTGTCCAATATTTTTAGTGTCAATCCAATTATAATAAACTGTTGTGACAATGTGCAAATGATAAATGGAAATATCTGAACCGATATGATACATTTTCAATAACGTACAGGTATATCAATAAAAAGATGTTTACTCCAGTTCGTGAGGATGTCATCAGCCAGTACAGACAAACGGGCGTTCCAATGGACATAAGGAAATTATTTTATATAGTAGGTTCAGATAATACGAACAATGCTGATCACTTTAAAAGAACTAAACCGGTGTCAATAAATATTTTTTCATTTGTCTGCAAGAAAAGTCTTTTACTTCACACATTTTAATCACTATGCAGCCAACATTTCAAAAATCATGATGTGTTTAGAAGGGCGTGACAAAGCTGCTGCTTACCCACACATTGCTCGGATGAACTTGAAAGTTTAGAACAGCATCCTAGAGGTGTTGCAGAATTTAATAAGACAGCCGAAAATATTAGATTTTTTGAAACCTGTGAAACCATGTAACCGATTGAGTGTATGTATATACATATATTTCAGTAATTATCCTCATATTCATTTCTTATACTCCTGTTAGCTGTTGCCAGAGTATGAATTTGTAATTTTACTCATAGCTAATAATTAACAACTTTTATTATAATTAATAACAATAATAACACTAATTTAGTAGAAGAACTGCAAATACATGTTATATATAATGCATATGCATATATGCCGCATGTAAGAAGGGTATACAAGTTTGTTACAGTATACTGGTTATTATGTGGTAAGATGAGATGCATTGTGGTAATAACGGTAATTGTTTACCAACTGACTAAAGATAGGCGAAACGGGAAAGCGGCAAGGAAGAGGTAAAATCAACGAGAAACGCCAGCTCGGCAATAAAAAGGAATGAAAAAAGTATTTAGTATTTACAGTTGCAGATGTGTGTGTGTGTGTGCGCGTGTGAATGATAAAATGAAAATAACTGCGTTTATGAGCATTTTAACTGATTAAAAGCGCTGACACGCACCCAACGGCGAAGATATCGACAGCACTCTCTGAGCCGCAGCGTGTATGCGTGTTTGTGCGCTTACAAAGGCAGATTCGCATATCGGCAATGGCAATGCAATTGTTCGCGCCAGAGATTGCTTTATTTGCACGGTAAATTGCATATTGGCATACACACATGTTCGTATTTATGTTTGTGTACTTATGTGTAAGCCTTTATGCTCTTGAAGGTGTGTGCATTTGTGTTATACATAAAATTATTGCTGCAATTCAATGAGCAAGACCCACAATGATTTGACCCACATACAGATGTATGTGAAGAGTAATTGTTTTTAATCAATAGCAAAGCGCATACCAAAAATAAAGCACTACGCCCACAAGCTGGAGAATATGTAATTATGTATATGCAATTGCAAGTATAATGGAAAATATTGCCATTGTTACCAGCCCACTGATAATTCATTCCAAACTGCAAATTTTCTGGAAAATCATTGATGTTTGCACACATAGTATATTAATATTTTTAAGGTAAAAGAATAAGCTAAAATTTGATAAGAAATACTTTTTCGACCACCAATATTCAACTGAAGCTTCGCTGAGATCGTTACATATGGTATGTATGTGTATAGCTAGAAGTGGTTTGCTTCCACAAAACCAAAATATTATTATTATTAATAATATCTATTGTTAAAACAGTTTAAGGTTCGTTTAAATCAATTATTTAAAAAATTAGCTTCGAATGGCGTCCACTAGCAACTATCCTCAATATTTTCAAAATGGAACTATCGACAAAAACTTCCTTCAGACTTTCTGAACATTCAAAAACTGTTGCAATTCTATGGCAAACTAATCGAAATCAATAAAGCTGTAATAAATGTTTGCTAGAATGACTTTTGCTTTAATAATCACCAGTAAGTCGCGTTTAACAACTCAGCGCTGAGCAATTAACACGAACATTAACAATATTACCGATGGTATAAAAATAGCGGTACTTAATATGTACACCATTTAGCTGGAAAAAACACAAATAACTGCATTACATTGAAATTAGGTTAATTGATCCTACGAGTTTTGGAAGAATGTATACTATCCGAGCCGCCGCGCCAAAAAAATGATGGCATATTAGTAACACTCAAAGCGAATATTGAAACAAATTTCAAAAACGAGCTGCAGTGAAAATATCTATTCGAAGATTGACTGACTTGTCAAATATATGCCGGTCAATAATCATAACTAATCTACTGGAAATACCCGATATTCCAACAAAAATTTTCATCTTTTGCAACAAAAGGCGGAAGCCATGTGAGTATTTGGCTGAAATACGTTCATTCATGCTTTTACATTACTCTTACATTTTGCAAACTATGGCAAGCGGCGTATATTTCCTTTTTTAGGTACATTTCCCAAGCGGCATGTCGTAAAATTTTACTCGCATGTTGTCGTAATGAATAAATGTTCTCTTCCGAAGATTAAATTGGAGTAAGAAAAAGTAAAGAAAAGGAAATGAAAAAAAAAATTATCCACCATTGATTATGTTAAAAACTCACCAATCCACATTTTGCAACGAACGACAGACTTTGACGGTATTAGACCATTATTACCTTGGAGCCTACTGTCCTTCACTCTTACGTGTAGGTATTAATAGTATTGAATCTAAAAAACAGCTTAAATGATTACGTAAACTATCTTAACTTTAATGAGTTATTTCATAGTGCACTGAGCGTAATCTGAAATTGAAAACGACTGCAATACGGTCACGGTCAACAGAGGCTCTCAATTGGTCGAAAACACTTCTTAAAACTGACAGTACGAAAAGTGCTTCGTTAATAATGCTTCGCAACAAATGTATTCCAAGGAGTACCGCAGTGAAGCGCAATCCAAAGTCAAACGCAACTATTTATTTGCTACACACATATTTGCCTTCGCGTCCGCGGTTGTCCGAAGTATGCGCGCTCCACGTAAGCCACAATTCCGAAACCGTCCACACAAATTTACATTGCAGCAGTGCATTTTTGGTTGCATTCCAAAGCTATTGAATGGTGGATGAATGCTGCATTAATGGCCGCATCAAATGTAGAAACTTTTCGCAGGCCACGACCAAGTTAATACGGCGCTCCGCTGCTCTGCTGCCATACAATACAGTTGGAGAACTTCGTCGCATTGCGAACACTTGAAAAGAAAAATTTGTTTAAAGGAAACGGATACAGCGAAAATGCGGCGTGGCGTTGCGATAGTCGGATTTCAGGGATTATCTTACTTTCACTTGAAAATTTGTTAATTATTGTAATTAAAAGTGCTTAACTTTGCCGCTCATTATGCACCGTTACAGGCACACAAGCGGACAAGTGAAAAAGGCTTACAAATATAAATTATCAGAATAATAGAGTATTTCAGCTTTCTTCAATGTGAAGCGGAATATTTTCGCGTATTTTTACCAACACACTGAAGGTTGGAAGACACTGTTAATATCCCTGAATAAGCTCCAAAATTATGAGAACTTTGCATGAAATTTAAGCGCAATTTCCAAACTCTATCGTGTTGAAATACGATTTGCTCTATAGGGTATACGAGTACACACTCGTGACCAAACACACGCAGATATGTTTCCAAAATATTAAAATAATCTTCCGTTCTCATTGTTCGGTCTGTATTATGTATTGTAGCGACGTTTCACCACGTGAAACATGCATACACCATTATACCATCGCCGCCGTGTTTCATGGATTCTGTAACTGCTCGTTGGGCCGATGCCAATAATTGACTTACCATTAAAAAGTTACCGATTTATTTTCTTTTCATTAGACAATATAACCCGTTTCCAATTCTCAACTGTCCAATTTTTGGGTTCTCGACAGAACTGGGCTCGTGCAGTAATAATTTTTTGTGAAACACAGGTTTCCTTTGCTTAACAGATGCGAATAATCCAATGTCTCGCTCTCCTCTCACTGGTTGATGGGTTGAGTGGCCTTTTTAGGCGTTAATTTGGAGTTATGACGGGCATCTTAGTCACTCAATATCCTTTGTCGACCACCAGAGTTTCCGAAAAAGCAAACTTATGCCTTTTTTGCAGAAATGACTGTTGTTTTACTAGCACCGGCTATTTTTGCAAATCATCTTGTGGTTTTTTGGTTTACTTTAGACACAACTATACGGTTTCCATATTCTCAGAAATTTTCTAAATTTTTTCCTCACTAAATTTGTATAACAAATACTACTATTAAATTTGTAATCTTCAGTTAGATACTTAAAACTGCCAAGTTGAGCTACTCGAAACTAAAAACGCATTGTCTTTTTCGGAAATAAATTTGGAATTGAGCAGCAACTGATGGCAATAATTATCGCAGCTGCAACAGATTTATGGAATTTCATTACATTTTTCACTTCTAGGAAATATAAACGTTCTGTATTTGAAATCTTCCAAATCTTTTGGAATATCCATGACTTTCCGCTCAAAATTACTCACTCTTCAGAACGAAAAAATCCGAAGCCGCAACTGATAAAAGAGCGTGCTGGAACACGAACTGTTGCAAATAAATAAATAGGTGAACATGTAAGATTAGCGCAGTAATTTTGCATATTAGCAGAATATCGCAAAATAAACGAAATCAACGGAATAACTCACACATGAAAATAACTCTTCCACACAGAAATGTCGAGTGCATTTTCCAAGTTTATTTATTGCTTCGTTGGCTGGCTCCTGCCTGCATTGCCAGCTCATTTGAAAGCTGCCGCTGTTGTTATTGTTGTTGCAGCTGCAGCAGCTTATGCTTGCGTCAGCGCTTTGCGCTCGGCATGTAAATTACGCGACGCGCTGAAGTGGTAAAGCAATTTAAAAAGCTTTATTGCTTGCACCGAATTATTACTGTTATGCTAGTTGCAATCGCGTGGCCCGACACAAAAGTAGCAAGCGCGGCAGCAGCTGCGGCAAAAACGCTCACGAAAATGCCGCGCGTTGCTGCTGTGGCAAGCGGCTTCGTCGTCATCGCCGCCACGCCACGCCACCGCACTCACCACTCATAAATTCCCACGCGTAAGCTGGCTTACAGCATTCGGCTCCACTAAAGCGCGCGCGGCAAATAAGTATGTGCATAACAATTTGCGGCTGTTTGGACTTGCATCACCCTTTCGGCGCGCAGCGCAGCGTCATGGCTCATGCCGTCTGCTGCCGACTCGACTTTAGCCACAAATGATGCAATACGCTGGCACAGCAACAAAAACTACAACAATTTCGTTGAATGCGATAATTTGCTTTGCACTGCGCGAAGGGTCGCAAAGTGCGGATTCGGAAAAAGCAATTTGCAAGAAAAAAGCCGAAACGTATTGAAACACTTGCCTTGCGTGTGGTGTACACGCGTTTAAACATAAATTACAAATATGAACATTTTAATTAAAGCGAAAAAGCCTCTCATTAAAGCTGGCTGCAAATAAATCTCGTAAAAATGAATTAAGTGTTTGGGCAACCAGTTCAGTTTTGCACTTCAGACACAGCCAAAGCAGTCATAATTTTTTGATGAATTTCGGAGAAAAAAAAATTTTCCTCCAAACTACATAGAAAGTTGTAGAGTGTAGCAATAAAATTTCAAGTTCGATTTTTGCCAAATATTTTTTTCTCTTCGTTTTCAATTAAATTCTCGATTTTTGGTTTTTTTTAATTTTGCAATTTTTGGCTTCATAATAATGCCTGCATTATATTTTGTACCTCAAATACCTGATTTATACCAAAATACTTATTTCCACTGCGAATAGGATTTTTTCCCGCTGCTTTCGGCAAGCGCTAGTTCAACCATCTGGTGCTTCCACTGCAAATGCGAAGCAGAGGGAGCTGCTCGGTGGCTTGCCTTCGCTTTCTCAACTCAACTCAGCTTGCATGCACCCACAGCCACGCCAGTAAAGGAAACACGCAATTATACTTGCAACAAAGCAATTGATTGCATTTACAACAACAGCAATACAGTTGCTTGTACTTTATCAATAGCCCTGCAACGTGTTACAACAAGGATTACTTTCCGACACACACACACATACACACAGCCACACATGCGCACACTGCTGCGGGTGAGGGGCACCGGGGCAGCGGGGCAGCACTCCTCGAACATTTTATAAGCATTTATAAAAATACGAAAGTAATGAAAATCGAAACTCAACCGAGTTACTCCGCACTCGCACTCGCACACAGCAAATTGAAATTGATTACGGCCACGGCGGCGAGGCAAAGGGCAGAAAGCAAATAAACTGCGAATTATAAGAAAGAAACTCGCAACAACTGAGATTGCGATAAAGTTGGCCGTTGCCATCGTTGCCATCGTTGCCGGAAACAACGTAAATTCTCTGACTGCACCGCACAACAACATCGAGCGCAGGTAACGTTGACTTGATTGTGCAGGAACTGGGTTGCACGGCGCTAATTATCGCTTTTTAATTTGCACAAAAACACCAAAACTGTGCAGGCTCCTTGAGGTTTGAATTAAATGACACAAATAGTTAGTTTTGCCATCTCGAGCACACATGAGCCAATTGATTGCTTATGAAAGTTCTAGTGCTAGCACTACTTGGCGTATGAGCAACATGTGAAGGTGTGCGCTTGTTTTTATTTACTCAACAAAAGTCGCAATTTACTGGCAAAGGCGCTTTAATTACTCTCAAGTGGCTTCCATGTGTGTGTGTGCGCCTTGTAAGAATTTGCCGCGAAATATTTGCCCTGTCACATTTGGCTTTTCCTTTGCATTTAAATTACTTTCACCGCTCCGCTTATTTGCCTTCGCTGCCAAGTTATCTGCCTTTTCAGCAATGTGCTCGCATCTTTCTTTCCCTATTTCGCCAGCCGCGCGCCACTCTTTGGCACTGCGCACTTCTTGCACCCGCTTTCGCAAAACTCAATTATGCGCCGGCAAATAGTAGTTTCTGCAGCATTTAAGTTAAGTGCATAAGCATCGCTAAGCGCTAATTCTCCACTCAAGTACAAGTGCGGCGCATAACAAGTTGGGCTAATTACTTCATTTAAATTGAAATTCACAGCGACCAGATTGGATTAGCTTATAACGCGTCGCATGCATGCAGCGCAGGGCGCCCGCCAAACACAGATTTGACCGCGCGCGGGTGATTCGCTCACCTTTTTCGCGCGCGCACATGGCAATCTCCTTTGAAATCATAAAACATAAGCGCAAAAAAATCATATAGAATTTGCATAGGTAGCACAAGTGAGCGTAAATTGTGAGACCTTTGAATATGCTTACATACATTGGTAAAGATTTGACTGGCTTTCATGTCACATTGCTTTTCATTTGCTACTACCGTACTTAATTTAACATAAAAATTGCGTTTTACTTCAGCGTAATTTATGCTTAGCAATAAAGTGCTTTGGCAGACCAACAAAAAGGCGAAAGCAAATTATGGCCCACCGCGAGCGATTCCTTAGTGCGTTATCTGCAGGCACAGTGTGTCCTTAATGATGAATTGTTGGTAAGAAATTGAAGGGAACAGTGTGATTGGTTGGCCAACATGGTTAAATCAATGGAATAAAATATTGCACTGTGTTTTTCAAATTATTCAGATTTATTAAGCAATTTTTCTTGATATACATAGAATATGATCGGATAGAAAATCTGGAATTTTCAAGTTTTTGCTTTCGTATCAACCGTTTTTTTGCGAATATGACTAGTGAAAAGCATTGCTCTGGAACTTTTCAGATATTTTGTCTTCAGGCTCATAAAATATTTCATTCCTTATTTCGCCTTGGTTCGGACAAAAGTATTTTAAATTGAAATCTGCACACTTCAACGTTAAAGCTCCACTATCCGCAACAAATAGCTTTGTTGCTTTAAGCCCGTAGTTTGGTCAATCTACATAAACTCCCTCGAATTGCGCGTCAAGCGGCGTTTTTTGCTATTTCTCCTTCATTTTGGTGCTTGAATTTGCATATCCTGACAGCTGTTGTCGTGTCATCACATCGAACGCCGTTACATCTACAAGCACTTGTCCATTTCACTGTCAGCCCAACGACAGAATGTGTCCCCACCTCCTTCCAGATGGCTTTCAATGTCTTATCTTTTCACCAACATCCAACGGTTTTTGCGCATTTGCCAGCGCAGCCAAGTTCACCTGCTTTAATTCATTGAATATTTTAGTATATTTTCCTAACAGCAGTCAAGCAGCCGTTTAACTCGAGCAGGTCTGCGTTCTAGCGCTCTATTTGTAATGGCCAACGTCCGTGGGAGCTTCGGCATACCAGCCGCCACACACCAACTAACCGACGTCTACGCCTTTGTTTCATCTTATGATTATAGAAAGCATTCTTTCGTGCGCTGGAGAGAAATTAAATATTCCACCTTTGTTACGCTTTGTAAACTTTCCTTGCTCCGGCACCTTTCCGTCAGAGTTTCTGCTTGCTGGTTCTTTGTCACAACTTTCATCACCTTCGATAATTTCTAACCTGTCTATTTCTTGCTCTGCTCGTCCGTCCCGCCTGGCAAATTGCAACCAAACCAAGACGGCACATTGCCAATTCAAAATACACGCTCGCACAGCCCCAAGGACAATTACTTATCTTACGGCTATAAACAAATTCTTGAACATGAGTTCCAATTATAAAAAAGTCACAAACAAAGTAAGCAAAGAAACACAACAAAAAATAAAATAAAAGAAAAAACATTTTCAACGAGAAACATACAAACAATTCAGGTCTTGTTGACTTTTAATTTCTATTCCGGGAAAAGAGCTGGACATGCGAAAAATTTGGTAGCGTTTATAGTGAAGCGTAAAGAAAATAAATAACAGAGAAAAAGAGCGCTAGCAAACATTACGAAGCGAAGGACCTGACAAATAATGTCTAAATAAATATCGAGCAAGGAGAAGCATGCTGCCACACAATCCTACATCCGCTGTCAGGTGAATTGCCTCAAATAGTTGCTTTGTTGTTGTTTTTTTTTTTTTTTTTTTTTTGATTTTGCCTTATTCACTGATTTATTTTTGTACAAATTTATATAGTTTTCAATCTACTGCGTAGAATTTAATTTGTAATTGTTCATTCCATTAAGTATTCGCCCTTAAAATTATAGCAAATTTCCGAAAAATGTGCAAATCACCACTTTTGATTGTGAAAAAAGGGTGTAAACCCTAAATTGGGTTTTCAGATCCTTACAACATTTTGTATACAGTTGCTGCTAATACCTCAAAGTATACAGTATTAAGTCTTTTTGTTTCAAGATAGATCTGATGCAAAGCATATATAGTAGCTATATATTAAATTTCAGTACATATTTGATTGGCTACAAGGTGGGTCGACATATAATGCTTTTCAGAACTCTAGCTGTTATTATACCATATACATAGCTCAAGAGGTCAATGATATTTTTATATCCAGAACATCATATGTTAAATTTCCTACAAAGAGTTTACCACGACGTTTGTACCACCTAGAAGAAAAGAAGGATAGATAGTTAATAATTAGGTATTGCACTGCGACCTAGGGGCTATTGTGTCCTCTCCTATATCCCATATGGTCACCAAGGTCTAGTATCCTGCATAATCCCAGGAGCCTGCTGGGCGCTACTGAGGTTATGTGATCCCTGTCCACGGGCCGTAAGCTTCTGCGAATTGCTGCACAATACAGAATCAGATGAACTGGAATTTCCTGTTCTATGTCGCAGAAACGGCAGTTTGCGCAAGAGACTATGCCCATGTTGGACAATTGCTTCATGAGCCTGCAGTGCCTTGTGTAGAGCGCGAAGAGGAAGCGGAATTTGTCACTAGTGAGGTTGATTATTTTCGTAAACTTTGAGAGGCTCTATCCTCCTAGAGCAGCTTGGCATGGCGCATTCCTGCGGCCAGTGCTGTTCCCTCTCCACCCGCTCCTTCGTGCAGAGCAGCTACTAATGCAAGTATGAGATGGTTTTTTAAGGGGTTAGGGGTAGTCAGAGACACGAAAAAATAAGTATTTTCAGTATACTAAGTATCTTTTGCTATTAAATCGTGTTATTTTACAAAAGTGGTAATATGGAATTATTATAGAATGTGTTGATTTGAAGTCGCGAAAATTTCCAAAAAAAAAAAAAATTTTTTTTGTGTTGAACCAGTTCCAAGAACAGGTACGTGCGGTGACTACCATCAGTCCTTGGCCATTTATCTAAAATCAATCGGACAAAAAAGAAATTACTTTTATAAAAAATAATCCTGGACCAAACGAATCACTTTTTTTTCTAAAATTAACGAAATTGCGGCCTAGGGAAAATTTTGTCTAAACTTTTGAGAAAAAATCAACGGTTAATTGGTCTTGAAAAATCGAAATTTTTGAAAAAAAAAATCCTTTGATCAGGCCCGAGTTTATTATGCGTTCTAAAAGCTGTATAAATTTCATTATAATCTACTGAGCGGTTTTCGAGTTACAGTTGTCACCAATTTAAAAAAAATTGTTTTGTGAAAAACGCGTTTACAGTTTCACTCTAGCGCTTTGAACTACCCGAGCTCTCTTTGTTATATATTGAATAACTCAAATAGAGAATATTTTCAAGGTAATAATCTTAACGAAAATGCAAAAAAAAAAGAAATTATAATTTTTTTAAAATTCTGACTACCTCTAACCCCTTAAAGCGTATTGTGTTTCGTTAAGACCTTAATAAGAGTTACCCCAAATAAAGTTGAAATATTAATTAGTTGTACCCATTTCATCGCCTACTTCTATAAATTCCAATAAATTTGGAACGAATTTCTTTTAAAGGATTCAACTACATCTATTAGTAACGCGCGCTGCAAAAAAATTGCCTGAGGCTTCCGCTAAGAATCGAAACCTATGTAATATCTATAGTAATCAAGAATTCCATATAAAAATACTACTTTTTGCTCAAATATCTTTCAAACTACGCTGCGACTAGAGGCATTTGTAATTATTATTCGAGCTCAAAGAAAGACATTACTACCCTTTGAAGCCTTAATTTGAATTGAATTCAATTGCACAAAGAAAGCAACTGTGCTGATTACGCCGAACAGGGTGAGGATTCCTATCCCGAGCTCTACAAATTTCTATGTTATGCCACACGATGCTCACTCCAAGGAGCAAACTAAATACTACATTTAAGGAACATTAACATTCCAAACATATTTAGTAGATCTGGAGTGGTCGTAAATATATATGTTTTAAAAAATTTAAAACTATAGGAATTGGTTGAATGTGTTTTAAATAAGTTAATATTTTATTTTATTAGATTATTTTTCATTTTCTTCCGAACTTAATAAAAAACACTTTCATTCGTTTATTTTTAATCACAAAGTGTAGGGAGGGTGGTGAAAATAACTTTTGGAAACAATATTTTCAAAATGGATAAATTCATTTCATGTTCATATCTCCTTGGGTTTATATATAACGGTTATGTCGGAAACCCTGTATATTACATATAAGAGTATGTATAAATTATGGATTGTGCAGAGAATCCACCAACAATCAAGTCGCTGTCAATCCCAATCGCCTCGGTCCGTTCGAACGAGCAAAGCGAGACAATAGGCTACATAGTCGCTGAGCTCGAGGAACAATGAAACTGTCTACCAAATTGTATTTAAATACAACATTATTATGCTGGCAAACGCTCCGACATGCTCCTTGCATTCTTCGATGAATCGGGACGGCAACAACAAAAGCAGCTGTGAGGCAAGTTGTAGCTCAGAGCGTATCTAAATAAGTTGTCGAGATAGCAACTATTCGACTTTATTTGTGATTATTTCTATGCACACATCAACACGAATATGTGTTCGTGTGTGAATGCGGCGGGTGTTCGTGTGCAGTTGAACTCGTGATTGAAGGCTGCCAGGAAGAATGCGTGTTTAATTACATTTCACCTCATGCAACTAAATACAGACGAGCGTTGCGCACAAAATCACACACAATGGGAAGCATGTGTGCCACGAAATGAATTGGAGTCATGTGTTGGAGAATGTGTGAGCGGCAACATGTTGACACACAACACATGTGGGTGGACATTCACACCAACGCTCTGTCACATGAACACTGTGTGGCTTGAATGAAAGCAATTTGCAGTTGTATTGGTGCATCAGCATTTTAGTTTCGCCATTTCTGTGCACATTTACGCTAAACGTTATGTTCGACTGTATTCAAGAGCAGCGCCGGCAAGGAGTGCGCTTCGCCGAATCCTTTATTGCTTTCTATTAAATTTCATTTCCGCTTCCTTTGCCAAATCTCATTTACGCATGGCAGCTGCTCAGCGCTTTCATGATCCCCAAAACCAACAACAACGTTTGCTTATGCACAAACAACCGCTATGTATACTTCGATGCAGCGTAAGAAAGGAATTCCTTAACTACTACTACTACTACTATATTACTTACTAACTTTCTCCGCGCCCTTTGTTTCTGTTTCTCTTCGAGGTTTTCTATTCTTATTGGCGGCGTTTTGACATCCGATTAGATGATTTCCATCTTTTTCTGCTATATATGTATGTATATATATGTATATATGTATATGTATACATAAATTGTATATGTATATATAAATTCAAGTTTTTCAATAATGACTTTTTCAACGATTCTTACAAATTATAAGTAAATATGTTACGAGTTCTCAAGTCGATTCGATTTCAGCTGTTCGGGTAAAAAAAGAAAATACACAAAATTGGCTTACAACTGCTGGTTATCAGTATTTATATTCGAAGGTGTTTTAAAAACTTTGCTAATTTCAATAATTTATTTTATGTAAGCCACATAACCGATCGTCTGGCGCAGAATCTCTGGGTCATGAGAGGAAAGAAAGTATTTTAAAAGTCGTCAGCGTTATTATTCGCGAGGAATCACTTCATATCGTCACCTGAAATGCGAAATAACATACCAACATTTTCGGAAATTTACAGTGGCATGAACGAAATAAAATGGAACATGAGTGAAAAAAAATTTTAATATTGGTTGAAACTGGTTTATATCTGAGCGCAGAACCCAAAAATGTTGAACATATGTAATATTATGTATGTAATTTGTAGTGAAGCGTGATGAATAAGACACTCAATTTCGAATTATTTGATGATACGTTATTTTGCATATTTGACGATATATAGTTTATATTCAATTTCTCAAAACAGGACCAGTGTTGAAGGAAAACAATTTTTTTCTATACCTATTCTGGAAAACTTGAACCCACAAGCACGTAAATCTCAGCCAACTGCTAATTATATAGCTAGCTAGAACACAGGCAATAAGATTTCTCATATACTAACCTTCAGAGTTTCAAATTGGTGGGTTAAAACAATCAAGTAAATGCAAAGTCAAACATGCATACATCTGCATACGTATACTATATTAACAGGCATGTCTGTTTGCGAATAGCCATTCGAGTGGAGCATTTGAAAGGCGATTTGCCACATGAAATTTGTACATTTTTGTTGCTTAGGAGAATTTATATGAAACTTGCATGCTCGCAAAAAAGAGTAATTTATTTCCCTATCATCTCTCAAAGGCGCGCACGCAATCAGTCGTACATCTGATGCCATGAATGCAGACCACTGTCGAATTGCTCTATCCATTCATTCCATTTCAACTTCCAACTGCACACACACACACATACACAAATGCACGTGCGCATGAATGCCAAATAATACAAATACAAATAGATGTGCAAATAAACTTCTATTTGCGAATATGTTTTGCGTGCATTTGAATAGGTTCGTATTTGCTCGTATTTGTTCATATTTTTTCTTTGGCGTTTGCTTTGCTTGAATGAGTGTGGAATTGCAATCAGATAACACCTTTTGCGCTATTCATTGCATTTATTGCGCTCGCAAAAACACACAGGTCCCACACAGACGCGAACATGAGCGAACTGGTGCTGGTGTGTGTGTGCTTTTCAGCAGCGCAGAGGTGCAAAGGGCAAGCGAAGGCGAGCAGGGTACAATTGCAGCTTAAATAAAAGTTGGTGTTGGTGCGAGAGCTGCGGCTAACGGTGTCATAGGTGTGCATATGTGTGTGCAATTGCCGTTGATCCTAATATGAACTGCAACAGTGAAGTTTGTTGGACGCACACGTGGCCACTCATTGGCGGTGGCTTATATGTGGAACGTGGCAAATTGAGTCACATAAATAAATAAATACATATAAATAAAAATTGGTGTACCCATAGAGATCAACTGTTATTGTTGTTGTGTTGTTTTTTTTTTTTTTTTTTGTTAAAGTTATTCTTCTGTGTAACTTGACAGTTTGTAAAATGTTTAAGCTTATTACGAACGTGGAACAAAAATTAGATCTGGAGTTGTAATCCCGCGCAGATATGTATGTATGCGTATGTCAGCACCAACATGCAGATTAGTAACTCCACACAGAAACTCTGAAGTAATGTCTTGCTAAACACCATATATAAACACCATATATAATATATATTCAATGTTTTCAGTTAAATTCAGATTATTGTTTCATCATTATTCTATAGCAAAACCAATCGATGAAAAAAGATGAGACGATAAATACTACAAGTGTGCAAGTTATTGTTCTTTTGCGAGGAAATAACGGTACGTATTGGAAACTAGTTTCAAACTATGGACAGCAAAACTCGTAAAAATGGCAAAATACATTTTGAAACAAGTAAGAAAAGGCTTATTTCAGGAGCAACCGAAGATTTTGAACTCTTGCAACTTGCACGAATCAAGGCCAGGGGAATACCTTACAGTATAAAACGTCAACCAGAGGATCGGAATATAAGCATTTTCTATATACATATATACAATATAACTCATACCGGCAGATAAYATTTTATTTTATTTTATTTATTAACTATTATCATGCCACATACTAAAAAAAAATTATAACTAAGTTTCGTTAAGGTATATCACATACAATTACCAATCATATGGAGTTAAGTCAACCGGATTTTCGAAAATCCTGGCTACCAAAATCTTATATAGGGCCACTTTTACCTATTTTTGGGACAAAGGTACACCGTTATAATTAAGTAACACATTTTTCATTCAGATAACTCAAAAATGTATGCAGTAAAAAATCACAGGAAGCTCGAAAATCTTTATATTAGGTATATGAGAGCTCAGGGAAGTATTGAGCCGATTGAATCCATTTTTGAAACACAGAATTACTATTTTCAGGAATCCTTCTCTGAACTTCACTTTGGGAAATTTTTGGCCATAGGGTGGCCCGTTATATTAACTACTTTTTCATTTGTACACTGGAAAGTGAAAGAATCAAATCAAGTCACCCGGATTTCTGCTTTTCTGGTCATCCTGGTCACGTGTAAGTTTTGAGTATGTATTTCAAGTATTTCACTTGATGTGCGAACAATTTCTCAGCCTTATTACATTTTATCTCTATTACAAATCCTCAAATCCTCTCCATAGCCAATTTTCGTACAATTTCGAACCGTATTACCAACAGAGTATATTTAATTCATCCAGGAGGAAATGGTAGACAAAATAACTGATTCAATTTAAGTGCCAGATGTTGCCCATTTAACTGGTTAAGCTACTCGAAACTGGAAAAAGAAGCACTAAACACTTATTCACGTTTATTGTTATCTTTTTACAATGGAATAATTTTTATTTCTATTTTTGCATTTGTTTAACAACTTTTAATCCAGCAAACATTTCGGAAAGCAAAATAATCTTGAATATTTTCACAATAACAAACTTCTAGTTGTTATTATCAATTATTACACATTGTCTATTGACTAGATAGAGAAATAGAAAGAAAATATGGCGATTTGTGTTAGAAATGGGCGAAGCTGGGAACACAGAAGAACACAGACTTCGAGTACGAGGAAGATTCCTGTGCAAGAAAGCTTTTGACTTGGTTTTGATTGGTCAGTTTTTATGGCTATATATATATATAGTTATATACTATAGAAGTACGATCTAAGCCAATTAATGGGTACTTAGGACAATGATTGGTGTCAACATTCGGGAAGATATTTTATCAAAAAAAAAAAAAAGAAAAAAAAAAGAAAAATTCTAATGCAATAACAGGGATTGGATATTTCAGTTTGTATAGCAACTTCATGAAGATAAAATAACAGATCCACATTTCATAATTTGCTCAGAGATAATTGACTAAAATGCAACATAATTCCATTATCATCTTGCAAATTTTGCTTAATGTTCGCTAATAGCCTCTTCGCAGATGAGTTAATTGATCAATTAACCTGCCTTTGCTAGATTAAATCGCTAGTTTAAACCGATTTCCTGTACAAAATAAAGCTCTTATTTTACTACATTAATTCTTACGGGAATTGAAATCGAGTTGAAACTGGAATGCACCTTTGCAGGATAGTTGTTGTCCACGCTGTAACTTTGGTAGCGTGCATTGATTGAATAGCAATCAGCTGATGAATTGTATTTATCAATAAAAATACAGAATTCTTCTTTCACGAGCAATTACAACAGCTGATCGTTAATCGAGCCTATCACCTATCGAGTCGCCGGCTGTGCGCAAGTCAAAAACTGTTTTCTTAATTATAATCTTAATATACTAAATTAATTTAGTTATAATTTAGTTATGCGAAGAAGCTATAACCTTTTTATGTTTATTTGGTGGTTATGCGGTACTAAGATATTCATGCGAACACTTTGCTGGTCGCTGACGAACTATATTTTGACGTTGTGGTTATGATCCAACATTCTTACATTCGTTAAGTTTTCTAAAAAATTACATGGATGGGAGAACTCAATTATTATAAATAAAAATTATGATTAATTATTATAATTAGTGTAGAGCAGTGACGGTATGAATAGTTAATCAATCGAGGTTCCTTTATTTGGTATACCAGCGCCACGGACTACGGTGAACCTATGTGTACTTTTTATGCCGATTTTTATACTCTCGCAACAAAGTTGCTAAAGAGAGTATTATAGTTTTGTTCACATAACGGTTGTTTGTAAGTCCTAAAACTAA
>NW_017534519.1:527326-749115 GCF_001853355.1 Bactrocera latifrons | reverse complement strand
AACACCCTGATGACATGTACCAAATATGGGTGAAATCGGTTCACAACCACGCCTGAAATCTCGATTATCACTTTATCATGCGAGAGTATAAAATGTTCGATGACACCCGAACTTAGCCTTCCTTACTTGTTTCGTCTAATTTTTGGATCACAACGGACAAATACGTACGATATCTAAAAAAATAACAAAAAACGTGAGTCGATAACTCACACACACCACTGAAAGCATTAAAGATGTGTAACATTTTGACGTTATTTATACTAATCCGCATTTCCTTTAGAATTTACAAGAGCAGAGCATAATGAAGTGAGCTTACAAACCCCTTTATTGTTAAGAAATGGAACAGTTAAAGAAACTTGAAAAGTTGAAAAAAAAAAATCAAAGAGTTGCGCTGTTAATATAATCATATATCAAACTCGTAATCAACATTATAATTATAATCTGAATGTGTTCGTACAAATCGACGCGTTTGCCGCGCTTCATTTAACCCGCGCGACAAAGGCGCTTATTGATTAGGTGCTGCTGCTGCCACTAGCGTCTACCAAATTTTATTTATTTTGGCTCAATCTCAGTTCCCTTTAACCAATTGGAAATTTACGAGTTCGTTCGACAAAGAAATTTAAAAAGCCACTCAAGTGAAGTGTCACCATAAGGCGCAGCAGAAAAACTGTAATAAAAGAATAAAGAAAATGAGCGCAGACACAATGCAGATAAGACGTGCCAGATAATACCGGATACCGGTCGGATATCGTCAAACTAATTCATTTTACGTCTTTGCGTATTGACAACTGCCGATTGAACTGCACTGACAAAGGTGCTCAACACACACACACACACGAACCACCACAAACCTTCACATGCATGCACACCACCGTAGTTGAAGCTTTGCATACACAAATAGGCGCAGGAGGGAGGGGAGCAAGGCGGAGATTTGAAATGAACGAAAGAATGGAAATGACGATATTTTTATGAGTGGAAAAAAGTTCAACAAAAGGCGAAAGAGGAATCTGAAAAGCTTATCCAAGCATCTAAATTATATGCGCGACGAGGAGTTGCATGCCATAAACCAGAATGCAATGAAGAGTGGAGAAATTTTGAATTCAGTAAAAAATATCGAAAGAATATGATAAAGAAAAGAGATTTTTTTGAAAGAAAAAAATCAAAAAAAATGAGAAAATATGCATGAAATGAAGCGATAAACGGGAAAACAAAGGCACTGTAAAGAGTGCGGTGCGGTGGCGGCGGGCGATGCAGGTAGGAGCGACGACCACAAAGGGACTACAATGGCTTTGGACACAGCAGCGGCGGTGCAGTGACGGTGCAGTTGACACTTGCATGTGCCCGCGGTAAAGCACGTTTCCGCACTGACGACGCGGCACTCACTCCGAGACCGCCGGCATGCTGCTGACTTTTGCTCCCACATTACTCCAGTGTCGCCTTATTCTCAGCCATTGCGTTATTATCTTTTTAAAATATATTCAAACCACTTTGTTAGTGCACATTAGCATGTTGGGTGTCTGTGCATGTAACAGATTGTCTGCAGTATTTTCAGTATTTTAATGAGGGCCGACACTGCATTTCAGATGCTTGCATGCCACCAGAATTAAGTATGTTTGAATGTGCAAATGAGTGGAACTTTGTATGTGTGGCCATTTTATTTTTGCACAGAAATCTACAGAGAAACCTAGGCGACCGTCAATGTTTCGACTTCAGCATGTCCATTCTATAACTAATCTTATTTAAAGATAATATTGGCAATTTTTGCGCCATACGAAGACTTGAAAACACTTTTATTACAATTAGTTTAATGGTTATTCTATTGTAAGCGCATTTTAGTACCCTGAAATGAAAGAGACTACTGAGAGCAAAGGCACGACAAAAAATAATTACCAGAGAATTGTGGAACCGAAGACAGCTAACACAATGGACGAAGTAAGAAAATGATGCACGAATACATATGATGCTTATAGTGGTGGCAGTAGCTAAACAATTTGATAACCTTCAAAACTAGCTAGTATGCCACCCACAAACATCCAGGGAGCTGACAGCGCCTATTACGGAAATCAAAAAGAGAAAGGAAAGAAAGAGGAGCATAATTTTATTCCAGCAACAAATGGATGGTGGACTCACAGACTTAAACCTGAMATCCATTCRTGGACTAGACTAGAGAACWTGGGGACCTGGATTTCCACCTGACCCAAATATTTAGCGGGCATCAATGCTTCAGAGGCTATYTAYACAWGTTTMAAAGTGACGCCAGTTCATATTSTTCGATGTGYACGGAGTCTATAAAGRCTTTGAAACGTGTTTTTCAATTTGACTGCACTCATGTGTCAGTCCTCTGCTAAGTGGAAAGTAGGTCGCGAAGCAGCAACACCCATCATGGCTAAATTAAGACGGTTACTGCAGAATTGCACAGCCATCCGTGCTATAGAGTAGACGTAATATGTCYTGTCACGTCCACAAAGTAATATCTTATCTGCTGGTTCCGTGCGAGAGTCTTGAGTTGGGACGGTTCCGTCTTTCGACGCTCCCCCCAATATGAAAAAAAACATATGAAGCTTGGATCACAGATTTTAAAACGGCTTTACAGAAGCTTAGTCGCTTTGGTGCCATTATTGGCAAAAGTTGCCTTAAATACCCTTGACAAGGTTCGAAATTTATTATCACTTAAATTTTCTGTGAAATAKCGGTCAGGTGTTAAAAGAGTGGAAGAGCGCATAAGCCATTTGTTTGCTGTCACCGGAGTTATTTTTAAATTGGACATTTAATTTTTTTAGCTTGCGGTTTCTTTACTTGCAGATTCTTGGCTATTCACAAATATTTGAAACTCAGTGGAGCGATGAGCGCTGTGCTTGCCTGTTCACATGTGTGCTATGGTCGATTTGCATGGCTCTGCTGCTGGTGCGGAAAGTTGCAGCTGGCAAATGTCTAACGTTAAAAGTGTGACATCCCGATGTTGGACAGCGCGGTAACGTAGCATAGGAAGCCAAAATTTACTTGACTTTAAACAGAAATAAACCGATGCAACCAAGTAGTCAAAAGATTTGTTAAATATGTTGGATTAAACATGTTGGAGTGTATAAAAATCAGACAAATTTTATTTCGATAATATCTTAGAGAAATACAACCAAAAGCAGAAGCAACACCTTTAACTGCTTTGGAGTATGTACTGACGTTCCAATTGGTCTCATTACCTTGAAATTGTAAAACTATTTGACCAACAAAAATATATTTCTTGCCATTTTGCTATGAGTTCTCCTTTAGCCTCATATAGGAAAGGCTACCGGTTACGTTACCTATATTTGTTCCCACATCTCGCCACATAATTGAGACTCATTTATGCTAATTAAATTACATTGGTAACGAGATATTCAATTGCTGTTCCTTGCATGACGCAGGAGTGCCAGTATCTAAGCAGCATCAAGAGCGTCAGCAGCGCCGCTTGCGTTGAAGTGCCAAATTCCATTCAAATTTAATTAGTTCCTGTCCTCGATTATGTTTGCGGACACAATGCTGTCAGCAATATAGCCTCTCATTTAGCCATTGACTGCAATATCCTCTCGTCGTCCGATGTCCGCCTGAGCGCCGGTCGATGACAATAAGATATTGAGTTTAGCAGCTACCTGTATTTGCACACAACCTACTACAAGTGCAAGTTATTATTAAATTGGTGGTGGTAGTGGGATCACTCACTCACACATACAATATTTACATGAATTTTGTTTGCAACACGCATATTGCGGTATAATCGCAGTAATTACTTGAAAGTTTCGTGTTGTGAGATCAAAGCGTTCACCATTCTGGCGTTCATATATGATTTTCAAAGTCTTGAATTTCAGTTCTTAAGGCCCTCGTCAAAATGCTGGGGATGGCAGGTTCCCTATATAGTATGTAGATTTCTTTGCTGACTTTATTATAAAGTTATGTTTATTGATTGAAGTAAATATCGTTCTGTATATTAAGGATCTACAATATATATCTTCGATTGCAACGTATGCAATATAAAAACACTTCTGGGGATATCCTCTATCTGAGTCAATTCAAGAAGAATTGTTATTCAATAGTTTGCTGCTATGGTCGCCGAGTATACAATTTTGTTAAACTCGGTTGCAATTTGTGCAGCGACTGAGTCCCACGCAATTATTCAGATATCCTGCAGCCACCAGCTGCTGCTTCAATTAAATATAAATTTTTAATTTTTTGCGTGGTCTAATGATGATGGCAGCGCTGACAGCTTCATTAATTACTGACAAATGTTTCAGCATACGCACGCATATTCAGCAAACATATACAGCATACATAAGTATTTATGGAATGTATATATATATAATATATACTTGTAGTATACGCTCACATACATACATATGCACATATGAATTTATAAGCGCTCCTATTGTTGACAGTTTTAAAGCGCGTGCAGAATTTAAATGTGGGACGGTAATATAAGGGATGACTTATCAGATCAGTCGAAAAGGTATCTAAAATCAAGTACGTATCTAAAAACATTTTGTCAAGTAAAATTGGGTTTGTAGGAAAGCGCTAGGAAAATGTATAAGCTGTTCACAATATAACATTTGTAAAGTTTAAGAATCACACACACTATTGATGGCTTTTAAAAAGAAAGAAAAAAGAAGGTGGTCGCCCCCGCGAGGTTCAAGCCAATTCAGCCATAACAGCAGTTCATGAACGCATTCGCAGAAATCCGCTATCGACCAGGTCAATGTTAAGATTTGCTTGAGATGATCTCCAAGTCAAACGTCGGTCCAACGCACACGTTCTAACGATGTGCAAGCGATTTATTCTGTACCACGCTGTCAACAGACCTGAATTCATCCTTTTTACAGACAAAAAATGTTCAGTTTTGAAAAAGTTTTTAGCAATCAAAAAGAGAAAATCAACACAAAGATGGAAGAAATGTTCATCCAAGTACTAAATATGTCACCATCCAGCTGTTGTCCATTAGACTGCTGTTTTGTGGTCAAAGTTGGAGAGGATGACTTGTCGAAAACCCCACAAACATGTGGGGAGTCCCAAAGAGTCATAGGTTCGAGCAGCGTCGTCAATACCAATAGAAACTCTGCATGCTGCCATGGATCAATTTCAGTTTGAGGGCGTGTGTGAAAGCAAAAGGGAACCATTTTTATAAAAACCGTTTTAAGGTATAATTCAAATTTGTTACAGAAGTTATGGCAGGGCTCAGTGTAGGAAAATGGTTTGCTAGTATCTGTCTGTAATAAGTGGTATTATTTAGTGGTATCCGGTGGAACCACGCACTGGTTAATAGGTAATGAAAAACGTTTCAATGAATTTTTATTGCCAACAATTGGTGCAAATGAGCGGTGACAAACAACAACAAAACCAAAAACAAAAACACGAATACAATAAGGAATTGTTCCGAATGCAATTCAAAATACAAATATTATTATTGCTGGTGGCACTTTGGACGGCTGACCAATAATTGTAATGGGCCGCAGCGCCGGCATTTTACAGCCGTTATTATGGCAGATGTTGGAAAATTAATGTGTCGAAATGGCTCCCCGTTTGCAAGTTTGCAGGAAAACAATTCTCTTTGGTGTCATCTATTTATTAATCGCAAGCTGAAATACAAATTTTTTATATTATTTGACCTTTTTTATTTCATGCGCACGTTTTAAAGAGGAAGGAATGTAGTGCTAGTGCCTGGAACCACTGAGCTAATAGTGGTCTTCGCAAACTGCCTTTGAACTGCTACGAGACCCAAACCGACGTGGTCAGTGGAGCTGATATGTTTACAAACACACATGCAAACAATATGATTAAAAACAATTTAATTAATTTTATTATACCTTTATTTCTAAATACTTTATTCGCAATAAATTCATAGATTCATAGTTTCTTTTTTTTCGCATTTTGTATTGCAGGAGATTGCCTAACCGTACGTACCCACACCAATTTTACCTATAAAATTCTAAGAAAAGTTATATTCTCACGACTAATATGAATTTGAATTAGTCGTGAGAATATAACTTTCAGAAGTTTCTAGTTATGCATTTTTTGGTTTATTGAAAGCTGGGTGTTATTTCATTACATAGGACTAACTATAGTTGATACCAATCCCGCTAGGATCGATCAGAAGAGAGTTCAATATACAATTTCAACAATTATCAAATACCAGATGGAAAAATACAACAAAATGCAATATAGCTAAAGAGATGTGGCCAATATATGACAATAAAAGAACTAACAACTTATTAAATATGCCCAGGAAAAGTATCTACAGACTAACTGCTGCTATAACAGGGCGTTGACCATTTGAAGGAAATGCGTCTGAAATGGGTATGACCTACAACAACATTTGCCGAGGCTACGAACTAGAAGGGAATAAGGAAACAATTTTCCACTCTCTTTCTGAATGCCCAGCCCAATCGCAGATCCGACATCGAACACTAGCACCAAACCTGGAATAGATAGCACAGCCAGTGCTAATTGTGCCCGAAATACAACAGCGCTGCGCGACTACCTACCTACTAACTCTACTTTTACGTATGCAACATACTATATACTCGCATACATCTGCCTCATTGCCCATATTTTTTTTTATAAAATCATATTAAAAATGGTCCGCCTACATAATTAATTTAACCGAGCGCATTATTTCATTTTCGCACTGAAATTATAAATAACATATTAATAGCATTTCGAATACGTATGTATGTGTGCTTGTGGGACATATGTAACATGAAAATGATTTAAACAATTTATCAAATTTAATTTACAGTAATTTTTGTGCATATACTTTTAAGAGCATTGATGTGAGCCGACATTTGATAGATTGCTGCAAATAGTAATTCTGTCCCTTATCGGAGTATAAGGTAACCAACAAGAGTTTATGGGTTAATGGGAGAGAATAATAATGCTACAATTTTAAAATCCTAGTTGCAGTTTTTTCAGAAACATTATCTAGATGTGTATAAGAGACAGGTTTTTTCAGAAACATTACTTACATACTAGTAAAAAGTAATCACTTTATCTGTCAAATTGCAAATGGTTCTATAGAAAATATAAATGTAAGTAAACTTACCAGCCGAAAACCTATGATGCTAGCGCTGCGTACTTTAGTTTATATAATAATTTGTTTATGATGTAAGCTTTAATAAAATAAAAATAAAAATAAAAAAGTAAGTAAGCTTAGTACTATTTAGAATCCCTGTAAAATTGCAAAGATTGCTGACTTGGCTAAAGGTAACCAAAAGTTTTGCACTTGGTTAAATATAAAAGAAGTGCTCATTGGCCTCGAAAGAATGTAAAAACCAAGGTCATTGACATCATAAAGAGGACAAAGGTGTCATTGGCTCCAAAAACAAACAAAGATTGTTGAATTGGCTAAATGTAAAAAAAAAGGTTGTTGACTAAACTAAAAATGTAAAAATGTAAAAAATTGTCATTGCCCCCAAAAGTAACCAAAACATAAAAGTTTCTTTCTTCTGGCGAAAGTGACAACCTCAATAATCTAAAACACGGCGAAGTGCATGTTTTCATTAAATCGTTTTTCTGGCAGAATTATTTAACTATTATTTAATCAATACATTTTACGACTTCAAAGAGAAACTTTCAAATTTTTTTTATGATGGTGGGAATCTGTTGTGGGTTATTCTTTTTTCCATTGACTACTTGTCGCATCGAATTTATTGCTTCATCATACAAAAATCACACCGAAATCTTAAAATTTAGTTTCCGTACTCGAAATTATTTTGAGAGAAATTACAATAATCAGGCATCACGTTCTTCTATGGTTCAATAATTGAAGGATGAATTTTAGACTAATGAGCAAAGATAAGAGAAAGGCTCATACAAATGTTTTTGATATCCACATACATATTTTATTTAAATTTAAATATCTTGAAAATGAAAGAAGAAAATTACTCACTATTTGACATCAAGCATTAAAGCTGGTTTTGCAATGTGCTCTCAGGATCTGCGTACTATTTATTCGGACTATATGCACCCTCCTGTGTATATATGTGCAACATACTTCTCGCAGAACAGTTCTACGAATTCTTGTTTATTATATTGTTTGGCCATTTTTATGACTGCAAAGTGACAATTCCGGGTATTTCAGAAGCCCCAAATTGTGTGCGCATTTACATTTAAATTGCATTTCTAGTTCAACTGCAACGCATGTCAATTTTTATCGACAGCAATGCAACGGAATATAAAAATTGTTCAAAGAGCAAATAAGAAAAACAAAAAAATGCATTTTTTACCTCAATTGTGTATATTGATGCGCGGTTGGTAAATTGCTCTGGGCGTGTGTGTGTGTGTGAGTGTGTGCATAATGCAAACTACCATCGCAAGCATCTTGCTGCTTGCCATGTATGCACATAGAGCCATTCATAGGTCACTGTGTTCTCGATGAGGCTCACATCATGTGTTTTCTTCATTCAATTTAACTTCTGAGGCTCTGATATTTTATTTTCGATTTTTCTTAGTTTTCTCAATAGCTGCCATTTTCCGTGTTTAATTTCGTTAGCGTTTAAAGCACAAAATTTTGAAAACATACGAGAGTAGCATACTCATGAGTACCTACCACATAAGACTTGATGAAAGATTTTTGATGGTTATGACAGTTCGACGATTTCGATTTTCGATCGCACTGTAACGAAAAAAACTGAGAATACATAACATAAAAATGAAGTTAAGACTAAAAAGGTTTCGAAAAAGAAATGTACCAAAAAATTATGATAACCCCTTGATACCGGAGGCAATGCACTTTGATTGATCCCAAAGTAAATGTAAGTAATTTTATTTTCTAATATCTTAATAGTTTAAAAATCAGTAGAAACTTCCGTCTTATATGTTTTTAATATAATTTATGGAAGACTATTCAAATATTGTCATAGAATTACCTCGAAAACTTTTAAAGAGTTAGATGTTAAACTTACAAAAACCTTTGTATATAAAGACACTGCTGCTCTCAGTTCTGAACTGCAACAGGGAAGTAATCGCAAATGGACGAAGTTCGCGCCACGGTGCGACGCCAACAATTCCAGTTATTCGCAGCCATATTTCCCCACAGAAATTTTGTCAGCGCCGCCGCTAGTCGTTTCAGCAAGCGGCGATTGGTTTGGTGACCTCAATCGGTAATTACTTACGAAATATTTGCACTTTTACGCGCTGGCGAAATTTGTGTGTTTGCATTTACTCCTTTTCCCTTTGTGTGCGCTCTCGCGTGTTGTTAGCCACACTCGTGTTTTCGCTATTTGTGTTGGAATAACTATGCAAGTGATTTGAATTTGAATTTGAATTTGAATTTATGTATTCCGGAACAAAAGAATTAAAATAACTGCAGTTTTTTCGCTTTTTGTGGCACACTTTTATTTGCATTTTTATATGCTTGTTGCGGACGATAGTTTGTTGGTCAATCGGGTTAACATGACGCGTTAAATTGGCTGCGGGTGCACAACTACCGTTACTTTGTGTTGCCTAGGTACACATGAAAAATACCCGGCAAAACTGGTGAGTACTCCGCGCGCGTAGGAGAAGTGATCTCCATGTGGATCCGGAGTATTTGAGGTGTACTTCTTTCGAAATCACATGAACCGAATACTTCGTGAGGAATTTAAGTAAAAATATTAAAACGAAAAATGTATTTAAAAGCTAAACTTTATCCAAACACATTTTTCAATACATAATTGTAACGAAGGGCTCAGCTCGGGTTCAACCGAACATAAGGAGTAAAGTCAGGCAGATGTTCGTAAATCCTTATTGCAGTTATATGGGCAGCTAGGTCCATTTTTCACCCAATTTCATCCACTTTGGGAAGTATTATACATCGCTCTACCAATTTCATTCATATAGTTCACATATTGTCCGATATTTGCGGTATAAAGTTACCTAGAAGTTCGAAAATCTTTGTATTAAGTTTACGGGGTTCTAGGATATATTCACCCGATTTAACGCTTTTTTGATAGTGCAGATATTACCGGGACACGTTTCTATCTGAATTTAAATTGTATATCACACATATTTCTGGTCAAAAGTCAACAACATGTACCGGGGTCTAAATATCAGGTACCTAGAGGGTTGACCAAATTTTGTTGAGTTTGGACAATTTATGGCAATAAGACTTAACTCTTGATTTGTACACAGAAAAGGGAAGAGCTATATGGAATTTACAATTATGTGGTATGGAAGTGGGCGTATGGGAATTTTCCTAGCGTATTTAGTTATGATTTATCGCTTACTTTTAGTTTTCAAAAGTACCGTAATATGGGGAGTGGGTTATCATCCATTTTTAGACAATCGGTAAAAGTTCTTATAAGAATTTTCCTTGCAATTTTGGAGGTCTACGAGATATATGCATTAAATGTAATTTACTTTTCATTCACGACGATTTTCAGCTCACAACTGCCTTGCAATTCTCTGGCCCCAATTACAGATCTATATCTTATTTTAGTGCTTAGTTATGCCACATTATAAGCTTTCCTTTAAAGTCGTTTTGTGGGCGTGTCAGTGGTCCGATTACGCCTATCTATGAACTCTGTATTACTTTTTGCTAGGAACATGTGTACCAAGTTTCGTCTAGATGTCTTAATTCTTCCTCTAGCTACAGTTTGCACGGTCGAGCGGGGGGGGGCAGCCAAACAGTCATCCAAATTTCAACTCGTCTCATCATCCTGACCATTTGTATATACAGACATACATATATAACTCCATAAATATTTCGCTTAGTTTTAGGTGATACATACAACAGTTAGGTGAACAAAATTATTATACTCTTTGGCAGCATGTTGCATGAGTATAAAAATGTAGTAGATTTCTTTTAGTTACCGAAAACCAAAGTATAACATTTTTTTAAGAGGCCCTAAGACTTGCGTTGTAGAAAAATATATTTATCATTACGCCAAATATTACGACAAGAACAAAAAGTATGCCACCCGAGCACGAGCGATTACCCATCGTGCACTTGATGCGATCACTAAGTCCCGACCAACGATCGTGCAGCACGAGATGACGCAGAGACCTAAATTGGGTCACAAACGCTTTACTGAGGAGCAGTTTGCGGACCACATGTTTCGAAAATTTTACAGGGTAATGCTGTTGCCACATATTGCCTGCGCTGGAATGTTTTTTGTTGTGCCGGCGCAATGATTTTGTTAACGCGCTGTTGATTTTTGTTTGCAAAATTTTTGTTTGCCTTGCAATTGCATAAAATATTTCATAAGTATGCACATTCTCGCTGCCCTACATGCAGATATAAGCCCTGCTTGGCGCGTGTGTGCCCTGGCTATTATTTAGCAGCCTTCGATGATGCTGTTGTTGTTGTTGTACTAAGTACACAATATGCGAAAATGCAATGTAATTTTTGGCAATAACTTTAACCGCAGTTTAATTTGCACTCGAAAATTCCCTCAGTGCAGAAAATCGCTGCGGCGTTGCCATGACCACACCAGCATTGTTGTTGCTGTGCGTTTTTTACGCTACTGGCCTGAATTTAGTTATCGTGTTAGTGGTGATTGATCGCAGTAAAGTTATGTAATCAATGCAATCAGCGCAGGCGAGAGTGCAAAATGTTTATCAAACTAAAATATGCACGAACACAGTTTTATAAATTAACATTTTCCAAACCCGGGCAGAATACTCGGCACCAGTGGTCTTTACAAGCATGCTTTACACAGTCGGCACTTATATGGCGGTAAGGAAGGGTATGATATTAATTAAAATAAGATTTGTATTCTTATAAGAGTTGTCAGTGTGGGTATTACTATGACCATAAAACTGCTAGAAGCAGTTACACAAAGGTTAAGTGCTGACAATTTCAACTACGCTGAGAAAGCGAGTTCCATATTCGCTAACAGCTCAATCATTTGTATAAAAAACTTAATAGTATTTCTTTGTAAATTTTCCTTTTTGAATTCCATTACTTCCCTGCGTTCGTCGCTGGGTATAAAGCTTGTATTCACACTCAAAAAATATCTATTATGTCACGTTATGGAATTGAGTGCTTTTTCTCTTCGATTTGACAGGATTAAATCAATTTATTCCATGACATCAGCAGTTTTAAATGAACTAAAATCGACACTCGCTGTTTCCAAAAATGGGATATGCATGTCTGTATSTATGCATATGTGGGCAAATATTACTTTAGTAGGCCGCCATAAATAAGTCAACAGTGTTGATTGCGGTCTCAGTGGCTTTAAGCAAAATATTGTTGTTAACTACGAGAATATGAATATTTGTGGAAAATGATAAGCAGACTTTGTTTTGACAACTGCAACGAATTGAATAGGCGCAGTCCTAAAATACTATTTCAGAGTAATGATCTCATATGTTGATAAGAAAGACGAAGAGAGAAGAGGCATACTTTCAAAGCTTTAAGTTTCGTACAATTTTTTTCGGTAGAACGAGAGTCAACTTTCAGGAACAATCGCTATTATTTATGATATATATATAACCACATACATAAAAGTCATATTTCTCATGTAGTTACTTTAGTGTTTTACTGAAAATTTAAATTTATTGATTGCCGTGAGCTTAAATACGATTTAAGAGGATTAAAGAACATTTTAAATAATGCGTAATTACGTTTATAAAGAACTTTTGTGCTTAAACTACTCAGTCATATATATGTATATACATGCAGCGATCTCCTTCAAATAGCTGCATTTCGATTAATACTAAAAGCTCAGTAAATGTTAAATTAAGTGGATATGTCAGTATATTTAATGCAATGTTCATATGTATGGGTGTTGCATTCATTCAAATAATCACTATTTGATTTAAAATATTATTTTACAGCATTTTTAATTTTATTCAACGACAGTAAGCAGACTTAAGAACGCTCTACGATAGGTTAAGTTAGGTTAATCTGGTAGGCCAATGAATAAAACTGTATGTTTCATTTTAAAATATAATATATCATCGAGTATCTTTGAAAATTCACTACACTCAAAACCTCGCCAGTAACTTAAATGAATACCGATAAATTTCGTACACGCATATATGTATGGTTTATTATTTCGTTATTATATTTAATATAAGTAACAAAAGTTAATATGTATGTGTTATAATATTTTTTTTGTAAGATCGGTTGACGAAGTATATTGACGTTCGGGATGGTTGACGAATTAAGTAGCGTGCAGGACCGTTGTCGTTATCGAAAGTATAAGCGAATGTGTCCAAAGCAGCGATAATCTAATCCTTTTGCTAGTTAGATAATTGTCATCTGCTGTGGTGAAATGCAATTTGTCCCCAGGTGTGTTGTATTAATGCATGTTGTTTCCGATGTTAAGTGCGGTGTTCTTCCCAGGGGAGCTGAGGTGTGCTTGGGTGCGCCAGTTTTTCCCGGATAGAGTGGGTGAGGCTTAACTCATTTAAACAGCCAATAAGCCACGCTGAGTCCAAGAGGAGTATTCATCTTTTAGGATGCCTGCGCTTGATGCGAATTTCAACAGACTCTGCGGCCTCACTGTCGATACCTCCCATCATAATACTATACCGCGCGGACCCCGATGCTTACGACGTGTTCTTGGCAATGGGGGACCAGCGCACAGGAAATGCTCGATTGTTTCGTTGGTGCCCTGCTGTAGAAATTTCCTGCAGTCTTCTCGATCTGACGTTCTCCCATACTCTGAACATATGTTTTAGATATTCTGTTTTTGCGGTATACTCCACATTCCTCGCTTCATGTATCAACATACAAAACGGAAAAATAATAATGTATTTTAATTGTAAGAATAAAAACTATTATAATATATTTTCTGGGTTAGCTGCCAACTTTAGAAATCACACAGCTTTATTAAACCAAAACTTTCACCAGTAAACCATAAGTAGTTGTTATAGTGATAGTTGCATTCTGAACTCACTGCTAACGAACATGTACTTATGTATTGATGGAAATTTATGAAAAAGCTTATACCCATAACTCGGTCGTTAACAAATAGAGCATAACAGGCTTCTAGGCTAAAGCAAATAGTAACGGTGCTTAAGTGCCAGCCACAATTTAATGCTCGCCATAAAATTGACTGACCACCGACCGTGTAAGAGCCGATCAGCCTTAAGTGCTCAATTCGTAATCCCCAGCAGCAGGACATATGAAAATGCAAATATTTGCGCATTAAACACAAACCTAACATACACACGCGTTCGTTATAGCTTGGCTGTTCGTTTTTTTCTGTTTCTCTTAAGTGTCGGATTTTTAAATGCACAAAGCCTTTCAGCCGTTAGCGCGTGGTCCAAATATGCACAAATTTAAAAGGTATTCTGTCATATGAACCAGTTCAGCTGGATGAATAGGCAGTCTGTGTTTACGACCGCCGTTTATCATTTCTTTCGAAAAAGGTGCTTGCAGCCAAACATGTACCTTGTGGGTAAACATATGCGGTTGTAATACAATATATAGACTCTTGTAAGAGTATGACTGATGTCGTGGATAGTGTTGCTGTGAATGTTCAACCTTTTTCGTAATTGCATTTTGAAACCCATGTCCATACATACACATATACATTCCTATACATAGCATATATTTACTCACAAGAGCTGAGGAAAGTGGCATGTAGCCCAGAGTGACAAGTTTAGTTAATGAAACCATCCATTGTTAACATAAACAAGTGCAAACAAAAATTTTCCTGACAGCTAAATGACATGATAATAAAGTGAGCCCCACAACGACCAACACGACTGCAGAGCATTCGTGGGGACACATAACTATTGATGTGGATACATAACTATTTGTATTGTGAGCAATCCGTTTGCGCAAATCGAATGCCATGTTTCTGCAACCTTTTCGCCTGATTGCTTTAACACTAGATTCAAACTTTGCTACGAAATATCTCGAAAACTTCTTGATACATTTAAACCGTTTGAGAAATTAATTACGGCCACAGTTTTATACATGCTGATAACCTAGAAAAAACTTAGAATGAATGATTCATTTTCAGTGTACTTCAGAAAGACAATGCCGGTTTTTTTTTTAAGGATTGTTTTTATTTATCTGTCTTTGGTATATTGTGACAAAAAAGGACACGGAAATCGTAATTAAATTCCCGGATAAATAAGATATTTTCATAAATTGGAAGGACTGCCCTTAATTCTTATGCTAAATATGAGCGCGATCTGTCAACCAGTTTGTTAACAGCAACTGCTTACGTCGGTACACCTCACCTCGAGCAAAATCCTTCAAAGGCGGATGGGAGATCGTTCAAAACATGTATGGTTCTGGACGATCTTCGACCTCTTCAACTGATGGAAATATTCAAAAAGTGAAGGATATGGTGTTTGAAATCGTCAGACAGAGAGATAACAAACGAACTCGATCTATCTCGTGAGTCCGTTCAAATAATTTTTGATTCGTCCCGATAAAGCTTATTTTTTTCGAAAAGAGTACCGTAAAGAGGTATCTCTATATAACTATAACTGCCGATAAGCCATGTGCTTATGAGTTTGGCATACAAGCAGTCATTGGAATGGAAGAAAAAAGCCAAATAAACGAGCATCATGGTGATGCTCATTGCTTTTTCGATATTCGTGGTTTAATGCATGGGAGGACAAACGGTCAATAAAGAGCTCTAAATGGCCAGAATTGTGCAAGAACAATTCATGGATTTTACATGATTCTCCAATTTTTTTCTTGTTCTCCAAACTGAAATTGCCGCCCCATGGAACCCGTTTTCAGTCGATGGAAGGGATAAAACGAAATTCGCTGAAGGAGCAGAAGCCCAACCCAAAGTGCTTATGAAAAGTATTTCGAAGACTGGAGAGATCTTTGACATAAGTATATTACATCTACCGCGCGACAAAATAAATGATAATGAATAATTAAAGATTTTGCGTTTTTTACAATTCCCTGATACTTTTTTGTCCCAATTAAGGTTAGTAAGCCTAGTGTTAAATATATCAACCTGCTTGTAAATTTCGAGAATTTTGGTCATTTGTGTGGGGTTTGGTGAGGCGGGTATTTGTTTAACATATTTTTTTTTTTAAGATTTAACTAATTTTTAGTTTTTAGATTTATGTAATTGCTTATCATTTGATATAATATTATTGCTCAAATGCTATATCTGCCACAATTTGTACTAGCATTTGGACAATTTTAAATTGCTGAAAGCTATTTAGTTGTAATAAAAAATCGCATTTGCGTAAAAGCATTAAATAAATATGTGGCAGCATGGCTCGCACATTAGGCTCTGGATATTTGTCATAATTTTGCCGGAGTACATGTGTGTAATTGGCAGCCAAATGCTGTTGCGCACGTGAGTTTGCTCAAGAGATAAATGCTTGGCATAATTGTAATACTTTTATGTCAATATAAAAGCCCTAACTCCTAAATGCGATCGCCGGTGCATTAGTGCCGACGCTCGGTTTTGCATAAATAATGCATTATTTATTTAACTAATTGAGCTAAATTGCAGCAGCGCCTAAAGCGGTAGTGGTAGTTACAACAAAGCCAATAGCAGCAACAAAAACTCATTATGCACGCAAATTTTAATGCGTTTATATGCGCGCCTAATTATTTTAATTAATCGAATGAAAACAACCCATGGCAATCTCAGTGCTTTATACATATGAAAATATGCACCACATGCGCATATGTGTGTATGTGTATCAGCAGCAGAATAAAAAACGACTGCTTACAATTGAAATAGAAATAACATTGCTCTTGATTGGCATGTGCAGCAGCTTCGAAATTATTAGCACTTAATGACATTTATTTTATCTCTCCAAGTGCCGTTTATCAGATCCTGCGTTTCAGACTAATAGCAAAACTATCGAAAATTATATAATTATACACACATACCTTATATATAGTATATTCTAACTGCTTACCTCTTTAGAAACGAAACTACTGACATATTTTTTGCAGTTATTTCGATATTTAATCTTCTTCTTACACAATATAAAAATAAATCGCAAAATGTGTTGCTAAGCGCATAACTCAACAACGCCTGGGCCAACAGTATTCGTTGAGGTTCAAAGATGGTTTTACGGCGAGATAAATTCGAATAAATGCCTAAGCTCTTTTCTTTTTCCTTATATAAACGTTTTCTTTTGTACATAGCAATTATACATACATACATACATATGTACATATGTTGAAATAAAAATGATTGTTTGTTAGTAACGCTAATGCTCGAGAACGGCTGAACCAATCTTGATGACATTTTCAGAGGTTGTTCGCTGTGGTTCGGAGAAGGTTTGGAAAAAAAAAAACATATGCTTTTTGTGAGGAAATTTTCAAATTCCCGAAAGTAACTTTTTTTTGTAAAATTTTTTGGTTTTATTCCGGCTTTTCAAAAAAAAAAAAAGAAAAAAAAAAGATTGAAAATTATTCAGTGAAAACGTTATGTGTGTTTCGCACAAAGTGATCAATTACAGATTGAAATTTGTTACGAAGCCACGAAGAGGTCGCGAAAATATCTGTCGGCGTTCTTTTTGCCATCAACCTCTGACAGCTCAAGAGACATTTACAGTACTCCCTGGATGCGATGGTCAATCAGCAAGCGATCGTCATGCTGTCACAGCACAATTTTACAAACAACAGTTACGATGTTTGATGGACTTTATCTTGAAGCCACGTATACGTCGTGCTGTTAGATGCTAAATGCACTCTGTTGAGTGGCAAAAGAGAGGTTTTCCGCACGCACACATTCTTTTTTAAATGGCGGAAAAGAGAAGATCTAGAGAAAGATCCAGTATTATACGAAGTGGTGGAAAGCAATGGGGTTCATTGGCACTATCCACACGCTATTCTCTCGGAAACACAAACTGGAAATGATGGGCATCTACTCTAACGGCGTCGGTCACCAGATAACAATGGCAGAACGTTCAGCATTCAATTTAGTAGAGTGAATATCGAAGTTGACAACACACGGAATCAATAAAATACGTCACCAAACGAAGCAACATGGGGGTAATTGGTCTTGAACGATACGGTCGATACGTGAACTGCAAAAAAGCGCTTTGCAGGATATTTACTTTTGAAATTCATGAATGTTTTCCGATTGTTTTGCGTCTCGCAGTTAATTTGGAGAATGGCCAAAGAGTGTATTTCAACTTTGAGAATACAGTACAACCAGTGGAAACACCGCCAGCAACAAAATTAACATTTACCAGTTTTTTTTCTCAACTTTCGTCAGTGATCCGTTAGCGAGAACATTGCTCTATTCGGAAACACCTTGCTATTATACCTGGAATGCATCGTCGAAGAAATAGTTGTACAGAAAGCAAGGCCAACCAGTAGATGGACATCCAGGTGTGTACTCAACTAATCCATTAGGATGAATTTACACAATCTTTTCGGATAGATTGTTTCTACCTTCGGTTGCTATTGACAAATTTCATTTGAGTCATTGCGTAGTGTGAATGGTGCGGTGTGTGCAATTGTTTGAGAAGCATGCCAGCAATTACATTTGCTGGAACACAAGTTCGCACACTTTTCGCGATGATCATTTCGACATATCAGCCTTCAAATCCGCGTCAATTATGGGACACGAACAAAAATGACATTGCCGAAGACATTTTACATCGCCTTCGCTAAATGGGTCAATTGCGGTTGACACTTCCGGTGGTTTGATATAAACTCCATCCGCCGCTTATCAATTCACCAAAGATGAAGTCATCACGAATGTTACCGTAAGTACGATTCCTTAAGTGCGCGCGCAATGTTAGCAGCCAAAAATACCTATGTTGTTGCCTTAAACTGGAAGATTTAGGGTAAAATTCTGGGAGACTTGCGCTCATACAATTCGATCGATCGTCTTGACAATAAAGACGACGCCTAATTTTGAGGCGCTTGGTATGCCACCGCAACATTTCCGTCTCTAAGTAGGATCTGTTGTTAATATGTTTCGTAATCTGATCTGCATACGACGAAACTGTGTAATGGAACCCGACTGATTGTGACGCACCTATAGAAAACAAGGGGCAGAATGCTTGGTTATACGAATTCCTTTGAGTTCTAACGATTTGCCATTTCGGTTCAAACGTATTCCGTTTCCACTGAAAATTGCATTTGAGATAACAAACAACAGGACACAAGGATAGTCACGTATGTGTGGCATAAATTTGGAAATGCTTTTCATACGGCCAGACATACGTGGCGTGCTCACGAGTTGGAAAACCATCTTTTCTGTACAAAGGAACAAAACCAAAAAAATGTTGTTGCGTTACATTGAAAAAAAAAAAAAAAATTACATGATAAATTTAACTTTATTTTCATTTTAGAACACATAATTCTGAGCAGAACAACGGCTGCGCGGTCAGCTAGTTATTTATAAATATCAGAGTAAGACCATAATCTCACAAGCTTCTAACTAGTTCACTCTCATATCAATTAGAGCTTCAAGTGTTTTAACCTTTTTGTTGACAAGGTCAACAAAAGTGATTCATTTGATTGCGAATGGTATTTGCTTGTAACTTTAACTTATGTAAAAATATCCGTAATTTGCCTTAACTCTTAACAAGCGTCCGATGCTTTTCCGTTTCTGTGGGAGACTTTCAATATCAATTTTGACATTGCTGTTGATAAAAACTGCTTGGTCCATCTTTGAAGTTTTATTCATGCAAATTTGACAAAATCTCACTTTTTCAGCTGAGTTGAGCTTTTACTTCCGCGCATGGAGGTTTGGAGTTGTGCTTGCAATTATTGCCAGCGACAACCGTCCCACCCGCCCATAAAATATTCTCAGAACTTCGCGCTGTCCGCAAATTATATCCCTAAGTGATTGTGTTGCACGCTATACAGTCAGTTTCCATCAATTAAATACAAAATTGCAACTGTGAACACGGAAAGTGGAATAGCCGCAGCGAAAAAACGAAACAACTCGCACTAAGGATCAAAGTCGTCAGCGCGCGAATATGCAAACTACTCGCCAAAAGTTAAAGAAGGAAATGGCGAATTATTACGGAAGCAAATTACAGTGCGGACACTGCCGAAAGAAACTTTTAACAACGAAAATTTGCTTAAAAATATTGAAATTTAGGGCTGGAGCGCCAACATCAAAGCGGAAAATAATAGATTCTGCGGTAGAATGCAAAGGCGTTTCTATACTAAGTAACAGTGAAGTCTAAAGTTTAATTTTGTCCCAACCGCGCTGGTATTCAAAAAAAAAAAAAAAATATTCCGCTTCCTCTGCTTTCCCCGGCAAGTACTACGTCGAATACTATCGGAGGTGGATTGTTTTCACTCACTCTTGTCTGTTAATCACTCTGTCTCTTAATTCGCTGAACTATCTAAGTGTCATCGTATAATTCGTACAGCTCATCACTTTATCGATCGAAAAATCGGAACGTCGACTCATCGGATGTTTTCATCGTCCACGCCTTTGCATCATTTGGCAGGACGGGAATAATGAGCAACTTATAGAGTTTGGTTTTTGTTCCTCGAGAGAGGACTTTACTATTAGTTCTCTATTTAGTTCTGCAGCTCAAATTATTTTCCCAGTAGTAGATGGAAGAAGTTGCATGATAGGGAGTTGCCAATACGATACCAAATACATACAACGCGGCATAAAGGCAGCTCCTTTTCGTGCTATCAGAAGCCTGAACGTGCACTACTCGGTCGAATATTATCCAATAATGAATGCTGGATCTCATAATGGGGATGGTGTTGCGAACAGTACGCTCAGTAGGCCAATTATGGTGGCCGTAAGTTGAAAAGAATTCCACTTCTTAGATTACCCCCTAATATATATTGGATCTAGGCTTATACAGTAATTATTCATTCAAAGATGTTCTCGTCCTTTAATGTCCTAATTTATTACATAAATATTACTAAACTGCAATTAAAGCAATAAAATGGACAATTTAAAACTATTTCAAAACATATCTGTAATTCAGTGAAGTCAATTACTACAACTGTTCACCAATAAAAGCTTTATCAAGTGCGAATTCGCCCTCAAAGCGAGAGCAACACCAGGACAGAGGAGGAAAACGCTGAAAAGGCAAAACAGCTGAAATTTATGCACAATAACATCGTGCAAAAAAGATTTAAGTGTTAGTTAAAATGCAAATCCGGCAAACATTTAGCATAATGAGACACACACACACACACACACACACCGCTCCACCTACGCACAACCAATACTAGAGCAGCGAATCTGTAATCCGCACTTGTGCCCACTGCTTGTTTGGAGGCGAGGTAGAAGCGGCAGCAGGTCGCACAGTTCACTGGAGTTCTACACACATACACACCCACACAAACACATCGAGGTGCATATGTTTATTGCAAAGTTTTTGCGCTTTAGTGCTGGGATGTGGAAAAAAGGAACTATTTCGGAGGAAATGTGGCACTTTGGGCGTAAAAGCGAATGCACCCAAATGGATGCTCCGCCGCAGCTGCCTTTTTGCTCATTCAGCTGCAGTTTTGCGCTAGAACATTTTCTACAATTGCAAGTTGCATTGTAATTTGTGACAGCTTCGAGCGACTTGCGTTAACTAGTGTTGACTGTTGTTTGCAACCTCAGGGGAAATTTTTGCTAAGTACTTTTGGATGTTAAGTGTGCACCCACACACACACACATACTTGCACATATATACAAAAGAATGCGTACGCATTTGAAAATCTGCATACTGCGAGCAAATAACAAAAATATCCTCAAATTTAGATGAGCGCAGCAAGTTTTGCATATGTGGCAACCCGCACCGACAGCCAACGATTATATAAGTATCTACAAACAGACTACTCAAATACTTTATAAAAGCGTTCACTCGAATTGTGTACATGTTTAAGGGTGCATTTAAATGTTGGATTATTTGTAATTTAAAAGTTTGTCACTTGAACTTTTTAAACGCTCGCCACACTCACAGATATACAGTGGCAGTTGCATGGGGAACAACTTTATATTGCTGGATACCAGATTAGTGCCTTTTTACCCAATAAGCAATTGATAAAAACGATTATTTAAAGGAGAAACCCTCTTACTGACAGATTTCGATACATTGACGATGGTGTAGAAAGCCTTTGGTGATGAGACTATATCTAAAAAAAATGTTTACAAGTGGTATAGTGAGTTCCAAGCCGGCCGTGAACGTGTCGAAGACGAAGAGCGTCCAGGGCGACCATCAATCTCAACCGACGAAGCTCACGTTCAACAAATCAAAGATTTGGTGTTGGAAAACCGTCGATTAACAATTAGAAACATTGCTGATCAATTTGGCATATCGAAAGGCTCCGCCAATACCGTTTTGAAGGATGTATTGGACCACAAGCGCGTCAAATCTCGACTGGTACCGAAAACATTGAATTTTTTTGGAAAAAAGGCGCGACGTGTGTGAAACGGTGCTTTCCGACTACCAGAGTATCATGAAACGTGCGATTATCGTGCCAAAAGAGAGCCGAGACCAAAAAAAACGCGCCAAAGTCGCTCAAAAATCAAGGTCATATTGACTGTTTCTTCGCTTATCGTGTTGTTGTGCATTATGGGTTCCTTCCAATCGGTCAAACAGTCAACAAGGAATATTATTTGCGTAACGCTATCCGCCTAAAAAGGCCGGAATTGTGGAAAGACAATTCTTGGCTTTTACACCACGACAATGCACCATCCCATACTGCCCTCGTAATTCATGATCATTTCGAACTCAACCCATATCGTTCCTCAACCACCGTATTCACCTGATCTGGCGAAGTGCGACTTCTGACTGTTCACCAAGCTCAAAAGACCTCTCCGGGGACACCATTTTTATACGATAGAGGAGATGTATGCCATCCCTCTCATAGTAAGCCGTCTTGGTCCCAATACACTTGTGCCAACGTTTCTTTCCAATTCTCGAAACAGTTTTTAGAGAAAATTTTCGGAATAGCTTCCAAAGCGCGTGGCGGGTTTTGTTTAATGTCTTCAATTGATTCAAAACGGTATCCCCACACGGAGCTAATTAAGGCGAAAAGCTCTCGAAGAATCAATGCAGCCAACCAAGAGTTGTGGGCCCATAATTCCAAATAGCTTCGTGCAAACGACATATAACACTCAAATACTCGCAGTATCCCTTGTTTGGCCGCTCGGAAGGAAATTCGGACTTACACCTCGATAGTCGACGAAAACTGTCAAATTAACTATCATTTTTGACCAGATTTTTTCGACTTTGTCTCACTTTTGCCACGACATTCGGTCCATTGTATCCGGGAGTCAAAGCCGGTAATACTACGTTTTGTGACATCATATCATCTTATTACTGCCGGGGTCCATTAACCTATCCTATACAATGATGACTTTTCGATGAAAATTCGAATAATTTCCAAGTTATTGCTCTGTCTAATTCACGAACAGATGACGTTTCTTGTGGTCAAGTGTCTTCTGCCTATTTTATCGGATGTGGGAATCTTTTTGTTTATGATGCGGAACCATACACGTTGCCTTGTTTCAGCGGCCGAAAAATGAAAATTAGGATGTCAGAAAAGCTTCAAATGGTAAAAAAGTGTACGCATATACATTTCTGTGTGTAATATTTGCTAAATCCGGCATAAATGGCTTTCAATTTAGATAATGAATGGCGATTGGGAAGTGTTTACATGTGTTTGCGATTTACCGCGAAGATAAGGCTTTCAAAAGCTATGAATTATGGAACACGTATCACTGGAATACATTTCGCCGCTATACGCGACTCATAGCCAAACCCATTGAATGTGTGTTTGCTTAGATTCAATTTTGAGAAAATTTGATTTTTATGTAAAAATATATGAAATGGGCAGGAAAATTAGTTTTCGCCAACACATGTGTACGGAGTGATTGGAGACGCTGTTTCCTGGGTGTAGCCGTATCGGCGCTATCACGATGCAAGGCTGGTTAATGAGTGGGTGAGTGTGCGTGAACTTCGGATTTATGCGTTAAAAAATTTATTATGTCAATTTAATAAATGGAACGTATTCAGTGGTCACGCACATTACCGACGGAGTCTCGCTCATTCATTCGCTACTCGCGTTGCGCACATCTTTCATTTATATCTACATATGTGCGTGTGTGTGCGTTTATTGGCCTTTACATGACAGCGCTTTTGGCTGATGGAAACCATTAGTGTTGTGGTTTTGCATGCAGATATGCGGATAGATCCTTACACTCGTTCAGATATCATGTAAATGTATCAGCGGTTATGTGCGTGTGCAACTGTGTGTAATTTATTGTGTGGATTTATATTCGGTTATTAATTCATTTGAAACCTTTTATTACGTAAGTGTTTATATATCTGCGCCACTCATATTACATTCACAAATATTTCGATTTGTGGCGGAATAAATGCATGAATAAATTTGCGCGAGATGCAGAGATAAGGCCTTGATTAAATACACATTCACAAGCATTGATCCACTCACGGATTGAGGTCAACCTACTAACGGCAAGTTCTGTTCTTAGTATTTAATACAACGTAAATAGCCTTTTCTACAAATACATACATGCATATACATATATAGAAGTATCGATACAACGATATATAAGTGAAGGCGCGAAATACTCAAATCACTGCACAAAAATGTTTATTTTTAAATTAAATTTTTTACATAATACGCTTATTTGTAGATGTCATAATGGGGAAATAGGAATTAAAACTCCATCTTAAACGCATTTCAATGTCTGCCACTTCATAATTTTGCCGTTATCACTTTCGGGCGATCAATTGATGGGCAAAAGCTTTTAAGTGCACTTTTTAGCAACTGAACCCAATCGTTTTGATAGTCAATTTACAGCAATGCATGAAATTATCGTAGGCATGCCAATTAATTGTTATTAAATAAAATCCACACTTCTACAAATACGTGAATAAATGAGATTGGCTATTGGGCATTTGAGTAAGTGTTCAATTTCACGCAGTTTGGCTGTGGATACTCAAACTAGACATTGCATTTTAACCCTTTGTTGGCATGGTCAAAGCAATGCGAACAATTCCCGGGCGTCAGTAATTCGATATTTTTGGGTTTGAGATATTTTCGAGCCGAAGAACTTCAGATGATACCTTTTTGCAAAGGTCCTCTTGGAGATCGCCTGCGGAATCAAGGGAACCTAATTATTTTTAAATTAACCATCAAATATCAAAGTACATTAAATTCTGCAAATTACTATGCATTACCAAATATTTATTAGTTAAATAAAATGCATTTTTCTAAAGTATAACTTCTCAAATCAAACAAGAGTTTGCTTAAATGGGATCTTACTCGGTTTACATTGATCTCGGGTTAAAATAAGAGTCCCATAGTAAAAACTTTTCTATGCAGACTTTTTCTCAGATCACCCATAAATTTTTTACCATTAATCTGTGGTCTTTTCAAAAATTAAAAACCCTGCCTTATTGACTTACACCAGAACAACGTTTACAAATCGTTCAACTTTATTTCGAAAATTCACATTCTGTAAAGAATTTGATTCGCGCACTTTCTTCAAATTAGGGTCAACAAAATCGGTCTAAAGAGCGTATTATTCGCCATTCATCCATACCAACACCTATCTTGCGGCTCAGCATTCATTATTGGACCACTTCCAGCACGCAGTGAAAAGAATATAGCAGCCGTAGCTGAGGGTGTACACTAACCGTGCGATTCTGTAGTGTGATACAGTACCAAGTCTCTAAATTTGACAAAGACAATTTTTGAGACTTTTGGCGATTTTGCTATTCTGTAAGTGATAGTCACAAACTCTATTACATTTCATTATCCAGAGATTTTTTTTATACTTGAATCAAAATAAATATGTCGATAACAAATATTAAATTTTCTATAACATAGTCAAAAAACATAATTATCAATAAAAATAAATATATATGTTGACTTTGTTTCATAATATTAACGAAATTTATGTAGAATTTATTTATTTTAAACCTTTTCGTGTTTGAGTTGCTTACAAAATACAAAAAAAACGACAATCGATTAATATCTATGGTGATCTCTATTCAGTACATTCAAAATGGCAGACAAGAGTTCTTTTTGGTTTTGTGACTTGCTAACTACCAGGTCTCAAATTTGAGGCAATATTTGGAGACTAAAGCTAGAGACKGTTTAGTGAATAGTAACTAGTCACAAATTGAGATTTTACCACAAAATGTCTCAAATAGAGACTAGAGACTGGTTACAGAATCCCGCTATAAGACTGTGGAGAATCGATTCGGCGCCGCTCGGACAGACGTATGGAACGACTTGGCGCATTTTACGTTGAGATCTTTAATTGAAACTTACAAAACACGGAATGTGCAAGAACTGAAGCCGTTTGACCTTCTCAAGCGACATCGTCCTTTGGGCTCTTGAAAAGTTCCAAGAAGATTCAACGTTTTCGAGAAAAATTTTGTTGAGCGATGAGGGCCATTTCTAGCATAATGAATATGTATATAAACAAGCAAAATTTCCACATTATAAAGGAAGAGCAACCTGAAGAGATTCAAGAGCTGCTATTTTATGATTTGTTGTCTGATGGAATCATCGGTCCATTAAATGCCAATGACAACGGAGCGGTGAATGGCGAGCCATATTAACTGACTTTTTGATTACTAAAATGAATACTAGTGATCTCGGCGACATTTGGTTTCAACAAAAGGGCACAACCTCCCACACAGCGCATTAATCAGTGTCCAAAACACTTCGGAATCAAATCATTTCATGTTTCAGCACGATCGATTGGCCACTAAGTTCGTATGATATCATACCGTTTGACTTTTCTTATAGGGACAAGTAAAGTTGTTCACATAGACGGACCATCTCGCTTCTACTTAGGCCTTGGAGCAAAACATCACATTCGCCACTCGAAAAGCTCGAACGAGACATCAAAAATTGGACTCAATGGACGGACTATATGAGATGTAGCCGCGGTCAATATTTGAAAGAGATAATCTTCAAAAAATAAATGTCGAAAAATGTCTATTCGAATGATAATAAGCATTCACCATTAAATTTGAAGTTCTTCCTTATTTCCTTAAAAAAAGTGGAGAACTTCGAAATGCATCACCCTTTATTTACTTAAAATATTTTGCTGCATATGTCAAAATTTATTAACAAATTCTTCATATAAGTACTTTTATGGAGTTACTAAGAATGATTTAACGCTTAGAGTAAGAGTTCGGTATGTTCTCAGCCTTAGAATGCGTGTAATTGTTTCCATAACACCGAGTACGGCGCCGCAACATGGTTAAACAGCACTTATCTGCCATAACTGCAAATAAATTTTACACATTCACTTCTAAGTGGCTTTGTGCAGATTGTGTATTAGCACAGCGGGACTTTAAACGCTTTCTGATGGAATACTTACTTGAAAACTAGTTTTGAAATTTCACGTAGCTTTTCACTTGCAGTTGAGTGGGCCTTAGTGTGCAACTCTCCACCCATTTATTAAAAAATTTTCAGGATTTAGGCTAATGGCAAAGCTAATACGCAGTGTCAGTTGTGTTGTTGTCGAAAGCATTTGCATTTGCATTTCGAATTTGCATTTGAATTGCTGCTTCACCGCTGTACATTGGCAGCTGCAAATTTTCCAGAATGTTACACTATCAACAGGAATCGCGCAAGTAATCCCAGTGATGAGAGTAATCGCATTTGACAGGTGGATTAATTAAAATCACAACGGTGACAGCGCTGGCGCCGACGGCGACGTTCGCGTTAGAGTCGGCGTCGGCCTCAGCGACTGGTCAAATCGTGCCGTGTGTTTAGCTGTGACCGGATGGTGATGGTGCTGCTGCGCAGGTGTGTGGTGAAAGCGCGTCTGTCACACCACTAGTTAGTCATCCGTTGATAGGTGTCTGGTTGTGTGTGCATGTCGATCTATGGTCGGTTAGCCGCACTGGCTGTTGCAACACTCCGGCGGTGCAAAGTGAAAGACAAACGGAGAAACCGAATAAGCTAGGGCGATAGTGGCAGCTGCAGCGGCAGTGGCGGCTTTGAGTGACCTCTGCATGCACAGCACTGACAGACCGTTGTGGCCACTTAGCCCGACTGACAACGTCACGCATATCACAAATTGTTTTTGCTAAACGTGTGACTGTTGAAATTTAATTTCAAATTAACTCTACACCAAAGTCAATTTGCTGGCGCGCTAGCATCGGCCGCGTTCAAATTACCCATTAGTGTTGTTGTCTATGCGATAGATGCGGCAGTAGTTAGCAGCGTGCGCTCGAGTCCGTCGCGTTTTTATTGCGAATAGTTGTTTTTGCCGCCGCCTGCATTAGTAACAGTAACGTGAAAGCATTATCTAATTTCATTGCATATTCATTTGCGTGCCGCGCGCACTACAGGCGGCGCAGACGGCTGCGCGGGCAAGCAGGCATGCCTGCTAGGCGTTAGTTTTACCGGTAGATAGCCGCCCCAACTGATTGGCATTAGGCAGGAACATGCTGCACACGCTGACAGTACTACTGACAGTCGTGACACTTAACGTGATTTAGTGACACCAAATGTCATCGCTGGATGTATAAATGCGGTTGCCGCCAAAGCAGTAAGTGGCATTGTAACCGCAGAGGCTAATAATTCCGTAAATTACTGCGGTGCACAATTTCAAATAAGCTGAGCATGGCTTCCAGTGCAGTAAGTAGCTTGTGAAACCAACACACTGTATAAGAAACGTCGAAGATATTTCAGTTACAAATCAACTTTTCTATTTATTGCATTTTATTTACCTAGTCTCAAGTGTAAAAAGTACAAGAAAAATAAGATATTTGTATTGGGGTTTGTTATTTGAACCAGGGACAGAAAATAACAGTTATATCACAATTCATTAAAAAAGCATTATGAAACAAGGGACGGGCAAAAAGCAGCAAGACCTTTTTATTTAATATACGAGGTGTGTTCAAAAAGTGTCGCGAATTTTGTGTTTTTTCAAAAATTATTTATTTATTTATGAATGTCTATTTTGTCCCCTTCAAAGTAATGCCCAAAAGCCAATTTTTGTCATCTTTTGTACCACCGATAAACGTTGCTTCGGTCCAAGGTAGCTTTTCCGTATGCCACAGTCAGCATTCGGAATGCATCCGCGCACTTAATTTCGTTCTTCACACAAAATTTGATACAGGTTCTTTGATCCATTCTTTTGAATAGGTAATAATCGAAGACGATCTAAAACACGTGCAAGCAAAGCAGCTGTCAACAATTAAATTAACTTTTTGAACACACCTCGTAAGCTGCATTTGGCGATGTTTACGATGAGTGAGATTATTCAAAAAACAAGTGCTATTAAATTTTTTGCGCGGAATCTATTTTCTGGTGCCAAAACGCTCAGAAACTTGGAAAAGTCCTTCATTGATAACTATTAGTCGCGCGCAACTGCTTTTGATTGATAAAAATTATTCGAAGAGGATCGCGAACGCGTTGACGACGAACTACGTCCAGGACGGCAATCAACATCAAGTGATGTGCACGTCAATAAAATAAAGGAATTGGTACTTGAGAATCGATTAATCAAAGTCAGAGCTCTTCCTGGCATCGTTGGATTATCAGAATAATCAGTGATAGATAAAAAGCGAAAGTAGCTCCAAACAATGCTTTACGACTAACAGGATCTCATTAAACGTATTATTACTGGCGATGAGTCGTGGATCTATGCTTACGACCCGGAAACATACGACGAATTGGCCGAATATCGTGGCAAAGGTGAGCCAAACCAGAAAAAAACACTTCAAAGCAGGTCAAAAATCAAAGTTTTCTTTATAATTTTCTTCGATTATCGAGATGTGGTGCACTCCGAATTCCTTGCACTGTCCCATACTCCATTTATTCTTCTTTGAGTTGTTTGCCAAATTTTCAGCCGTAACCGCCGTATTCACCTGATATAGCTACCTATGACTTCTGTCTATTCAGCAAGCTCAAACGATCGCTCCAGAGAAACCGGCATTAAACAGCCATAAAGTCGGATTCTGTTTAATTTTGGGGTCATACGCGTCAATTCACGATTCGTTACCCAACTCGATGCCATAGACGTGCTTCGAAGCACCAATACCGTATTTTGTTAACATTTCTCTCAACGAATCGACACGAGAATTTTTTAAGCGATCAACAATCTTACCCAATATGTTGAAAAACATTCTACAATTAAATGTTCATGCAATATTGAATGTATGCTAATCCCACTAAAGCCTTTGTTGTCTCAATCCCATGCGAGGCCATATGAAGAACAATTTAAATTACTGTAACACATTTGAGCATGCCAAGCTTTACGATAATGTAAAGAGTTGACAGATGGCAACACCAGTGTTGTCCAAAAATATAAAAGATTAAAAATATTTTTCTTTGTTTTGGCATTAAAAAAATATTTTGAAAAAATTTCTTCACTTACATATTGTACCCGGGATCCAAATTAGCTGACTGCGATGATAAAGGATAATATTTTTGTGGAATATTTCCGACATCGCATCGGTGTGTTCTTAATTGTATTCACATTTTTATTCTATTTCATTTTTAATTTTTCATTCTTAATGAGCAATTACTAGATTGTTAAATGCACGCATCGCGTCACAAGTGATACTTTTGATGGCCAAAATTTATGGCTCCAAATTCGCAGTTGTGACAGGCTGCCATTTGCACACAAAGTAAATTTTTCACTAAAACTTTTTTACGAGAGCTTAACACTCCTCCGAAATTTGTGTACAAATATTAGTGCTGTTTTTATGGTTACCACCAGCGGCTTACCTAATTATGACCCAGACGCTTGGCGTTTATATAACTTTTAATTGGGTTAGTTTTTGTGTTTTTTGGCTGCCATGTGAGGTTTTGGCTGTAATTCCATTTTTTTACAACAACAGCTGGCACAAGACATTGTGTCAAAGTAGCTCGTTCAATGTTTACACTGGCACTACATGGACAAACAGCCATGAAAACAGTATTATATGGAGATGGAATAGTGTAGGAGAGATACACATGAACGCTGGAACTTTTATCAACGGCATGGAAAATCCAGACGCTCACACACACATCTGAGGAAGTGCATATGGCAACACCGAGAGTCGTACGGAGTTTTATAGGTGCTCTCTAACCTGTGAACATAAGTATGTTGACAGTAATTTACCTGCGCTTAACGGCCAACCATAACTTTCGCAGTAGGTGGCGATAAAATTTTTGTAAGGCTAGAATAGTGAACCATTTCTGAATGAATTATCATTGTAAAATAGCACCGAAATCTAAAATTTTAAAATTTTATTATGATACGGAGTAAAATACGATAATGAGTTGCCAACTACCCAAACGACCAGTTCCATATAACGGTATCTGAATTAAGGAATCACACCATTTGAACAGGACAAACATTTAACTGACGACTAACGATAATTTCTTAGCGTCTTTTTAATACATACTTAAAAATTTGGTAGAACAGCAGGTATTTAATGAACACATACATATTTTCAAAATATATACCCAAAATTCATCTTCTTAATCGACAATTAAAACGAAGTTCGCCGAAACACGAATTTGCTCCGCGCAAACAAATCCTCCTGAAATCGCCTAAATTTTGCTTTGTTTAGTTTAATGCTAAGTTTAAGTGGTTTGGTTTGGTGTTGGGATTATTTCGAAAATGGCTGTGGTAACATTTCTTTAGGATGGCTCATTCAAAATAGTTCAGTATTCTTATTTTATTAGCCGAATAGTCACTTAGCTTCTCTCACATACCAGCTCTTTCTCTATATTTTTTTGTAAAAATGTTTTAAAATTCGGAGAAATATTTTATTTTCATTATTTTTGTTGCACAATCAAATTTGCGGCGGCATACGGTATCTAAGTCAATATCATTTGCTGATTTCTTTATGCTTTATCAGAGGTCACAGAGCACTTTATATTTAAATTCGTCTGGTTGTACAATTGTATGTGCATGAACATATAGCAAATATACGTTGGGTTTTGTATGTTTCGTTTGCGCTTTTCTGGTATTTGTACAGCCATGCTTCTCTGCCTATCGGTAAGTAATCCCAAAACTCAATTTTCTTTGAATACTTTATGGCCTCGCCTCGGTTGTGAGCGAACGTTATATGCTTCTGGTTGTGGCAGGCTGTACAAACACACACTGGCGAATAGCTGTGCATTCTCGGCAGCACATGCATTTACAAAAATATTAAAATAGCCAAATATTTATAAACAACATATCGGAAACGAGATAAGAAACTTTTACTTCGTCCACAAGTGCAGTCTGCCTTATTTACTTTGCTCAGCAAAATATTTGCCGATTAAATACAAATAGAAAGCCAATCCTTTTAATATCTAATCGAGCATGTAAATTTCACACACACACGCATACATGTATTAATTGTTGGATATTTTTGCTTTGACTATGGATAAATATTAAGACCTGGGGGTATTCTCTTACACGAAATGCAGCTTACTCTTAAGCTCTGTGATGGCGGCGTACGCAAAGCATTTACACTTTCAAGGAAACGATTTTAAGGATTTGTATTAGGAGCAGTGCAGTTGCTGCTCAGCGGTAGACCCCGTGTAGAAACTTTTTACAAAAATCATATATTCGAATGTTATAATGTCAAATTATGTCAATTTTCAAGTTGATCCCAGTAAAAGTTTTGGAGATACAGCATCGGGACCTTGTGCGCTCGAGGCTAGCAAGGCTAAGTGAGCCGTCTTTAAACGCATTTTTCTCGAAACTGTGTTTCTGAAGTCAGTTGGCAAGGTTTCTCGAGAACTGCTGAACCAATCTTCATAAAATTTTACACAGACACCTTTACCTTTGATATACAATTGTTAAAGACAAAGGTGGCAAAGTTGTAAGCAATAAAATGTGCTTCAACTTTTGTGTTAATATTTTTCACATAACTGCTGAGCTAAAACCTCAACATTTAGTAGCAAATTAAAAATTATTTTTTCCAAAAAAAAAAAAAAAAATTCCTTTCACGCAGCCTTTTCCACCATTGAAATCTCCACTTTGCAACGATTTCTCAAATAACACATTTATTCTAAACCAAATAACCAAAAGAATTTTTAATTGTATGATATATTGACGCGTGTGCGTGCATTCCCAGAAGCTTAAAGAATTCACTTCTCCGAAATGCGAGTAGTTAAGTCTTATGCAGGAAATTACCAATTGAATTAAGTAGAATTCATTTGCGGGCGCACTTGTGCAGCTCTTAAATCATTTCAGCCGGATGAGCGCCTAATCCAAAATAAAGTGAATGAGAAATCTCGTAATTTGGCTAATTGGTATTGCAAGTTAAAGTTGCTAACAAAGGCTCTAATTGAGGCATACAACAGCAATAACAAAGCTCACTAACTCAACCCTTACACTCTTAACTACAGCGGCAAATCGATAGGGATAGGCGATGGAAATGATAATGTGCTGCTATTATGCTTGGTTGTAGAAAGTTGTTGTTGTTGTAGTTATTGTGGTTAAACAATTTATTTCAAGCATTTTGCAGCAAATTTTCCTGTGAATTATAACCAAACCGCAAGCCGACAATCTGACAACAGATTTCTGCCATTAATGAAATGAGTGACTTAAGCTGCGAAGCTGCCACCACCACACGCACAAACAAAAGTACTACGCGTAAATAGCTCATAAATATTCGTATTATAGTTATGCATACATACATATATATTTCTTTTTCGCCATATTCGCCATATTCACATGATTTAATTATTTTATTTTTAGTAAAATCTTAGAAACTCAGAGGCACTTCTTGTTAATTACTAAGCATACGACTGTGATTATAGGAGGCCTAAAAGCAGTCTCTGCAAGACACTCATATGGCAAATTTCTTGAATGACTGTACCGATTCGTTTTGGAAACTTAAAAGCGTGCCAACTGTTGAAAAAGCACCTTTTATAGCCCATTTGTGCAAGTGAGAGACATTCGAGAATAAAAACTCATTGAAATATTTCATTTGTTCGAACTGCAGCATGAGTTCTGCGCATCTGCATTGAAGACGCTTAATGAAGCTGACGATTTAGCATAACTAATTAGTTACAATTTGCAAGGTTATGGAAAGCACATAAAGCCTGAATTCCATATCTGCATGTAACTGTGTGAGTGTGTCGGTAAATAGAGTTAAGGGCGAATACCAAAAGGGATTCTTGTGCATATGTTCATTAGGGCGGGGCATTTAACGCAGATGGGCTTCAAGCAGACTTGCAAAAGTCATTGATATTTTCTCCGTACTTGCACCTTCACAAATTAAAAAAAAAAAAATAATAATACTTTGAAGTAAATTATTTCGAAAATGAATATTCAGAAAATTGTGCATTGGTATCACCTTAATGTGCTTCACCAACGACGTTCGCATAAATAAGATCTGAATTGCTTCCACACACTTCACTCCACTGTCAGCAGCTGAATTCACAACACGAATTCGTCACGGTACCTGTAGATTTTTCAAAATATCTGCGCCATGCCTCACATGGTCGTCAATAAAGACGCAGCTGCGTGAGCTAGTTGGCAAGTAAATAAGACAGGTTCGAGCGTACTTCAGTGCAACGTGGCAACTTCAACGTTTACAATTGCGAAGTCTCATTCAAATTTTAAAGCAAACTACACGAAAGCAAAGGCAAACAGGAAGGAATTTACGAATGCACTCATTAATTTGCATACATCAGTCGAATCGCGCAGTAAGTTGTACTCTTGAGGCACATAAGGAAGAGAAATTCAAATGAGCAAAATCAAGAAAATCAAGACGCAGCGAACTGTCATTAGCATACCATTTAACGGTAAAATTATTATAACATAACCAAAAACTGTACACGCTTGCAGTCACAGACAGCAAAATTTCAAAAAGTGTTAATTAAGCCAACAATTTCCCAACAAAATTAATCCGCTGTGGGTGCATTCTACAATATTTTAATGCGAAAGAAAATATTTTAAGGACATTAAATATAAGCCAGAAGTATGTGTTGTTGGAAAAACTCATTTGTCAACGCCGTGTAGCAGAATTTGGCCATCATTCAGTCGCGCAGCGCTTTGCGAGCGCGACAACAGAGCGATTAGTTAAGACCACACCAAATGAATAGAGCCGCATGTTGATACACACCTGCGCAGAACCGAACGGCAATTGCTGGTGGTTGGTCGCAGCGGCAGATAGAGAATACGCGGGCGAACAAAAAAGCCCAAATGCGATCTGTTGAGTTTCGCTAGCCACGGGTGGCGAAAATTAATTATAAACAAATCAAAAGCGTATACGCGTATATTTCTATTTACAAAAGCGCTTGCATGAAATCCAGCACACACACGTGCTCCTAGAGTCGCGGCACTCACCTGCAGTCCCGACGCTGCTGCCCACGCCATGGGGTGTGGAGGTATTAGCATCGCGACTGGCGGTGCATTGCACAAGTTGTTGTGAGAAATCACAAGTTTTCTATGTCAAAATAATTCCCGCACAAAAATCAAATTGGATGTTTTGAAGTAACTACATTTTACGCGCAAACATTCGAGTACTCGAATCATAAATAGAAAACGAAAACAGTACCTTTTGGTAAGTGTTAATGACCAGTGAAAACGGCGTGTGGTGTGATACATGTTCATCTGCTGGAATGATCAATGCAGTGAAGCTCACACTCACACACATTTTTTGGTAAAATACGAATATATGGCCGAAAACTCTGGTGTGAAATCCAACTGGAATGAAAGATTGTAGAACATTTTCTAGAGCTTTTTTTCATTAGACTACTACACTACATAATAAATTGAAAGAAAGTTGGCTGTGTAACAACATTTGTTTAAAGTTGGTGGTTATTTATGTATATGTACACCTTGAGAATTCCTTTAAAGTATGCCCTTACCTTGTGACCAAAAACGGTCCTAATCCAGCAAAAACTATCCTAAACATAACTCCTAGGTACTGAATATGTAGACCCCAGTACCTATAGTTGACTTTTGACGGAAAATATCGGTCAATGTTTGTAATATATGGAATTCAGAGAGAATGGTTGTCAAAAAAGTCTTGCGGTATTTGATTGATTGTCGTTTCTTTTAAGTCGTTCGTGAGTTATAGCATCGCAAACATGGAGCAAAATAAAGAGAAAATACGGCATATTTTGCAGTACTACTACGATAAAGGCAAAAATGCATCTCAAGCCGCCAACAAAATTTGTGCAGTTTATGGACCCGATACAGTTTCCATTTCCACCACAAAACTATGGGTTCAACGTTTTCATTCTGGCGTAGAGGTGGTCGAAGATGCGCCACGCTCCGGAAGGCCTGTCGTCGAAAAATGCGATAAAATCGCTGAATTGGCGGAAAGAGACCGGCATAGTAGCAGCCGTAGCATCGGTCAAGAGCTGGGCATGAGTCATCAAAAAAAAAAATTATGAACAATTGAAAATTCAATAAAAATTTTTGACAACCTAATATTTCCTAATATAATAGTAGCATGCATGTGTGCTACATGTGGGTTGAATCGAGTCAGTACTTCCCTAAGCCTCCATATACTTAATATAAAGTTTATAACTTCCAAATGACTTCACACGGCACACAAGGCGCCTCTGATGGCGCCATCTATATGTCGACTGGTGCGTTCGAATTTGCTATCTTTATCGATTGTCCTGTGAGAGTTTCTTGACATTTCATTGGTTGCAAGTGAAGTTATGGCGTTTAAAGTGTCAGTATTTTTGTGTTATTGGTGCCAAAATGAGCCTACAACAAAGAGCCAACATTAAATTTTGTTTTAAAATTGGCAAAACTTTTACCGAAACAATTCAATTGATGAAACAAGTTTATGGCGATGATTGCCTATCCCAGCGTTATGCAGACGTAGAGACCAATCAACGACTTGCAGTGGCATATTGGCGGCCATACCGGCCAACGAGCTAAAACACTCGTTTTTGCACAAGCTTTTGGACCGTGCAAAAAGCTGTATTGAAACAGAAGGAGTCTTTTTTAAATGAAGTAAATTGGTTTTGCCGAAAAAAGCCATTTGTTCGGGTTTTATTTTAAAGTCCTGCTTACTCTGGAACGCTCCTTGAATATTGGCCAATATAAGTGTTATTTCAATAAAGATAAGAGAGCGAGTGTTGCTCATAATAATCTGCCTTTGTGCTTAAAATGGATAAAATTGGGTAACAACTTGAGCTGGCCTCCTTATAACTATTACAAAGATTTCCATTTGGGTGACTTTACTCCATATGATTGTTGATTGTGGTATGTGTGTGGCGAATCGATACTTCCCCAACTGCCAAAGAGCTTTCTTGCTTGTTTTCTCATTAATTTATAATTACACATTTCTTTAGAGTACTGCTATAATTACGAATATGGTAATGACACCAATACTTCGGCTGGCTTATACTTCGATATGTGCGGGAAGACACTTTTTGTAATTGAAAAGATTTTCTGAAATTATTAAATAGCCGTGTGAACGGACTTCATATAATTTGAGCTTTGCTAGCAATAATGCAAGTCAAGGTAATATGCGAAATAATTTTCAAATCGTCATTGCATTGCAATTCTCAACAAATACCCGCAAAATTAACATAGCCAGCACTAAATGCGCTCACTTCCCAGCCATATGTGCATAAGAACCCTGCGAGGCCACTCAGCCGCACCGCAGGTGGGACGAAACGTCTCCAGTGCATAATGCGTTTAGCTTCACCGAAAAATGTTTCCTGGAAATTAACATAAAAACATCGCACAACTTTCGTGGCATTGGATGGGAGCTCGCACCAGTCAACAGTTGCCAATAACAATAAAAGCAGTAAAATTGTACAAACAAAAATATGCGAAATAAATATGTGCAAATGGGTTTTAATAAAAATGTTAGCCACCAAGCGTGAAGCGCCTGCCCACCTGCCGACGTACCTGAGCACTTCGCTGTCTACTTACCGCGCAATCCGACTGTCGACCCAAAACTGTGCCTGTCCGCGCTAACTTATTTGGTGGGCATTTGCATGCAAGTGTGTGTGTGCACCGCCGGTTCCCTTTAAAGGTGAGCAGTGCTTGCTGCTGCTTTGTTGTTATTGTCATGAAGTTGGCGAAATGTTGCCTCGAAAATCACTTTTCTAAAATGTTGAATTCTTAATGTTGTTTATGATGAAATATGACATGTTGGAACGGTTTGTGTCGTTCGCAACGGTTACGGTGGAGCACTAAATCAGTGCGGCATATATCCGCCAGTAAACATACATACAAAACATACTAATAAAGTAGAATCACACAAACATCTTTCTCCACAAGTGCGCACGTTTACATGCGATTCGAAAAGCTTTGGACAGAATCCAGACAATATTTGCATTTTATCTATTGGCTAGTCGAAAAAGTCGTTTCGGTTTTCTAATCAAATTTCAACTTATTTTTTGTATGTTCATAATGAACTTTCATGAAACAAATACCATTTGTTTGACCGCGTTTTCCATTTTTTCCATCAGTATACAACTTTTCTGGCTTCTGCATTGATCGAAGCAATTGGTAATCCGACCACAATTGGTGGTGCGATGGAGCTATATGGTGGATGTCATAGCTTTTGCCTATTCATTAAAGATGTGTGCGATCTAGCGTTGGCTTGGTGAAAGACGAAGCCCTTTCTGTTGATAAGTTCTGGTCTTTTTTTCGATTGCTTGCTTCAATCTCATCAGTTCTTGCCAGTAAAATGTAAAATCAATCGTTCCACCAGGCTGGAGCAGCTCATAGAGGATAATTCCTTTCCAAACCCACCGAACACTCAGCATAACCTTACGAGGCGCCAACCTTGGCTTTGCGACCACTTTTTGAGCTTCATCATGCCTGAACCATGGTCTTATTCACACCTTATTGTCGTTTTTAGTCCACTTTTCGTCTTCTGTTATCATTTGCTTCAGAAATGGTTTTCATTTTTCATTTCGTTTAAGCAAAGAATCGAAGATGTTAATTCGGTCCCTTAAATTTTCCACAGACAGTTTATGAGGTGCCCAAGCATTGAGCTTCTTTTTGTAACCAGCCTTTCTTAAATGGTTCAAAACCATTTGATGATGGATGTTAAGTTCCTTAGCGATATCATCGCTGCTTGTGTGACGGTCTTTTGTGTCAATCTTTTCCATAATTTCATCAACTTTTTCAACGAAAGGTCAACCAGAGCGAGCTTCATCTGTCACATCGAAACGGAAGCGAGCGAACCATTGTTACTGATACAGCATCGTCTCCGCAAGCTTCACAAATTTCATTGGTGGCATTGTGCATTTTTCGAGATATAGGTACGAAATTATAAGTTTTACCACTTTGTGTACCAATACTTTACTTTGCGACTGTAATCGCGACGCACGTGTACAGCTTACACTAATGTAAACATATGCGAAGGACCCAAATATTATAGAACATATACATATGTATGTACAAAAGGTATGACAACTTTGCATGGCAGTCGCTGATTTTGAAGCGTTTGTGTGACGCAGGGTCGTGTTAGCTGCAACGGAGGTGGTGGCAGTGCGTGCGCTTATTCTGCCTCAGCTCAATACTTCACGCAGCGGGATCATAACTTGCAACACACTCAGCGGGCGAGAATGTGGTTTGGGATTTGCTACTCACTCCAACCGAGTAAACAATACACACCCACACGAGCAAACGTTACGCAGAGCCGATCTCACAATAGCTTAAAAATGTTCGCTTCATCGCTATGGAGGGAATAATTCCCCCCTGAGAGCCGTCATCCCCATCGCACCTCACGCCGGTGAATTTATTCTCATTGAAAATGCGGATTTTTTGCCATTTTCATATTCCGGCGGCCGACCGCGTGTAAACATTTCCGCTGATAACTTTAGATGACTTTGTGGCAGCCAATGTTGCTGTTGCAACTCGGTCAGACATACATACTACAGCTGTTGCTTGTGCCGCGTGCGATGTGCTGTGTGTGGCTACAGAAATCACGAGCATCGGTCTCGCATTTCGCATGAAATTCATTTTGGCAGCGCAAATTTCGTGCCCCACCAACAACAACAAACAGCGCTCATGGTAAGTGAGCGGTGTGTACGCCAGCGTTGGAAGCATACAGGTGTCATTTGGTGGAAGGTGCGAAATGGTTCTCATCACAAAATGCCTGGGAATTTTCTATTTTCACCTAGCTGCTGGAATTCTCGGTGAGTGAATGATATTTGTGAGGCTTTTGTTTTGTGGAAATAACTTTTCTCTGGCTGGAACAGATAATAAAATTATAGAAACAGGAGTCAGCGTAACAGAAGCCCCATTTGCCGATAATCATATATAAAATATGTGTACTTATTTACCGTTATGAGTGGATAGTATTAATCTTATTAAATAATCTGGTCAGAGGATTCTTAGTTGAAACTTTCCTCAATTAATATAGTTCCGATTTATTTAAAATAAACCATGCGATCAAAAATGACCCGGACTGACAAAACAACATTTTTCTGCCGAAATGTTCAGTTTTGAAACCGAGATTTTTCGAATATGTGCCAAAAATACGGTGACTGTTAGCTAGAATCATATTAGAGTGTACTACACATTCAGTTCTGGTACGAGTCTTTCATTTACATGCTTCATACCCAAAATATTAACCAAAATATTTGCGTCGATTCATAAGAGATGTTGAGGTCTTCTGATATCTCTCTAATATCAACAAGACGATTATCATTGCACTGCTTCTTTAACTTTTTAAATATGCAACAGAGAAGATAGACGACTCGCATGATTTCACGACCTTCATTGAATGTCTAATGTCACTCAAATACTTGTACTCGTGACAGTAGACTCTTCAAACTACTCACCAACTTCTTCAACCATTCCTAGCCTTGATTCCTTTGGAAAACTAAATTACAAGCAAACTCAATTTTCGCAAGACAAACTTACCACATCGTCAACAAATAGCTCTCAATATCACAATAATTGACTTATGGAGATGAAACATCACGCGAACGTGAAAAAAGGGTGGTACCAGTCTAAATCGACCAGTCTAAGTCAAAGATCATATGGTAGTTACGCTTTGAACTGTATGTCTACAATCACGAATTGCTGCCTACACGACCTTCAACTTCGTTTTTTTGCACAATACTATACTTCATGATTCGAGCAATTTCTATTTTCCGAGCAGGACGTCTCAATTCGTTGAACTTTTAGCATGATTCCGTTGAAGGTTTTGGATAAATTAGTTATTAGGCATTTCACAAATAAATACGAAAGTGCTATATTCTTTGTCAGCTGAGCACCAGAACAAAATGATCATAAGGGAGGGAGGTTAATAATAATTGAATTAAACTTTACCATATTCCAAGAGCTATTCCGAGCACCCAACGCCAACGATTCCAAATGCTATTTATACTCTCTTCGCCGTGGTGTGCAATGCAACTGACATTTGAACTAATTGTAAATGACACTCTGGAATTTGTTGCACACTTGCAAATTGTTTGTTGGAAAACTCTACTTGTCAATGCGAAAGAAACTTCTGACACCCATTGTGGCACGAAATAGCACGATTATTACAAAAGCGCAGTGCAAACAGATATTCGTAGAACCACATGCATATGTTCCTGAGATGCATTTATGTGGGCGGGTATGCGAAAATTAAGCTTTTGAAAGTTTTGCATTTAAACGCACCAGAAATCCAAGCCTTTCCACACACACACACACAGCCAAACAAATTCAGCTGTGAAATGTGAAATGAAATATCAAATTTCGGGCAGGGCTCAGTATTCAGCACATTGCAGTATTTGGGGAAGGGGACACGCTGAACAAGCCACCGACATCAACTTGTAACTTACAATTTACAACTTTGCCATTGCCGTGCTCACTGCCACCGCCACCGTCGCCGCGGCCGCCGATTTCGCTTTTGTTCGGACTGCTGTGTTTGCTTGCAGCAGCTATTCCCGCGCTTTCACACATTGTTGTATGTTTAGTGTTTGTGGGTGTTTTGTTTTGCTGCTGAATGAATTTGTTATAAGTCATAAATGTGGCCATTGTCGGGTTTCTAAACGATTTACGCGTGTAAATATGAATTTATGTTTGCTATGTACACTTGTGTGGGTAAATGCACATTGCCACACTATTTATTTACCAATTGTAAACAAATACATGGGGTACTCCAATGTGAGTGTGAATTTATGTGTTGGCTCCAGATCGGAATTTGTGAAATCACAGCAGTTGCATGCCGACTCAGTCATTCAAAAGAGTTTTCTTGTTTTCCGAAAATTGACAGGCAATTTAAATCGATATGAAGTCTGTCAGTCAAAAGTTTATATGGAAAAATGTTTAATTTACATGTAACATACATATTTGATATTATGTACTTGGCCACATGGTCTGTGGGAAATGCTTGAGTACATTGTCTTTAAAATTAAACCACTAATATTAATAATGAGCCTAAGCCTTTAAAAAATCCTTGCATTTAATCCTAAAATTTAAAATAGCTTTAAGCATGGTATGAGAAGAAACATAACATTGTGTACTTTCGTTTCGTACAGCTTCGTACATAGTTCAATCGTAGGACATGCTTCATAAACTCGCTTGTTTTCATGCCGTACTGTACAATACAAAGCTTTAAAATTTTGGGAAAAGCAAAACACTCATATGGTGAAAGTCAATAATATAATGAAAATTTGTTTGAAAGAATAAGCCTTTTGCTAAAAATTTATTGTCTGCGATATGCCTTAAGAGCACAATACATATATTCGCCTTTATATTTCGGAATTTCGCAGCCCTGGAGTCTGGCAACTCACAACCTTAGCGTAAAGTTTGACATTTTTGTTGGTATTCATACTCAGAACTTTTTGACATACGAGAACTATTTGTGTTGTTTACAGTTACTTAAAATATTCGTCTCCGCTCAAAAAAAGTTCCTATCCATTGGTCGAGATCGATCAATTACATCGTGATAGATGAGTAACAGCATACTGTATGGGTGTTTCAGGATGAGGCGAATACAACAAAAGTTGTTCGAGCACGAAGCACTTTCAGACAAATGTTTGGCTGTTTTCATAGAAAACCTGGACATCACGCAATAGAACAACGCAGATTAGCAAATTCTGAGTGGTACATAACTGTCTGCCAGTTGTGTTTCAAAAAATCAGGAAAACTAATTGCACAACGAATGAAACAAATGCATTTTAGAGCACTCAAAACATCGAAATGAAATGTTTTACAATTATGGTTCCACCTCTGAACTGATGTGCCAAAGAACACAGGAATGGTAATAGCAGTTACTACAATAAGCCCATTCAATGCCCGAAAACTGCAAACCAATGCACATCAAAAGAGTTGGAAATGGAAATAGCGCATATTTCTGGCGGCATTATGGCGAACGATTCTCCAATTTCATTTTAACTGCGGGGGAAAATTCATCGCATCCTTCACGAAAATGAGTTCTAAATGAAAATGCTTTATTCTTGAAACTTCACTGAAAGCATTTGTTTCGTTCTTGGCACATTTCAGCATTCAATTCCACAATTTGTTTATAAATTAGGCTTCCTAAATTAACTACCAAAAAATAATACAAATATTATGAACATAGATATGTTACTTAAAAAGCAATATGAGTGGACTGCTGCTGGCCTTACTCCCCTTTGCTGCTGGTGGTAACGCGTTAAGCAGCTGCTTCAGGCCCCATCATTGCTGGTATCACTATTAGTGCCTCAATAGAGATGAGAATGAGTTTGAAAGTGCTGTCATAAAAATCAATATGAGCATATTTGCAACATGTTGTATGCGGCATGCAATATGCTGTTGTCACTTCGAGCAGCTTCTGCCCAGCCACTGATATGAGCTTGTTCCCTTCTTTGGCGGGCATTTTCATCACGCCCTCGACCCATCACCCTGCCCAATTCTCAGCTCGTTGCTTACAATATTACTTTATTTCGCTCTTTCTGCTTGCCTCAACACATTACGACGTTTTAGTGCATTCAAATGACCCATTTATGAGACGTGACAGTTGTCTAGTCTGCTTTTATGACTTTTGCGACTTAGAATGTCAGTGACCAAACCAGCTGCAGTGGTGGTGTGTTTGCCAGCTAGCGTTCTGGAAATTTAAGAAGGAACACACATGAGACTCTCTTGTAGCAAAATTAATATTCGGTGCATAAGATTTTTTTCAGTAAATCTTACTGCTAATTCTATGAACTTCAATTTACTTTGCACTATTTCTGCGCACATGTATTACTTCTAATCACCGCTTACCATTTTGAAATTACTTCTAACTTGTACTGTGGAAGAACATCACAGACAAATGCACACACATAAATACTTAACATAGCATAATATTGTAGATTGAGGAAGAATATAGAAACACGTTTTCTTAAGTTAAAACTAGGAGTATGCCTGTACAATGCTGGTGGTCTATTTTTGCATTAATCCTGTGTAATAAGGTAAGGTCTTAGCAATTTTGTTGCAAAACTGTAGCATTTGAATGGAAAGCAATTGGGGCTAAGTTCGTACTAAATACTGTAAGCTCTTTGGAGTCGGCTAACCAAAGAACTCGCATTTGCTAAGTAACATTAATACGGAAGCGCTTGGTCATCAGCTAAGCTTTAACAGCTATATTATTATTCCGAGCCTTTAAATGTACAGCATTTGTACATGGCAAATGCAAAGTATTGTCAGCTAGGCTAGGTCTATAATCATTTCGTAGATCTCTACCATTACAGAAATCCAATCAGGGGTATGGCAATTTGCCTCGATATACGTCAGCCATGTTTCGGATCGAAACCTTAACCCACCTAGTCCGAGCGGATGGGTATTCCACTTGGAAACAAAATTTTATTTTGTGAATTCGATTGCCCGCACCCACCTCTTAATGGCTTGGCTTTTCTTGCAATTTAGCAGAAGTCAAATTCCACAAGCTTCGCTCGTATCGGTGTGCTTTGCAAATCAATACCTGCCAAGTTGAGTTTGTTCAATGATCTGCGCCTGTTACAGAAGGACACTTGCATATCTGAGGCGTTTTGTTCGTGGCAGCACCACTTACGCATGTAAACACCACGGCGCAACGTCATCTATCAGTTTGCAACTTGTTTGCTGTCTGCCAAAGACCTAAGCGCGCAACCGTTGCACTGCGGTCATAGCTTTGAAGCGACACGCCTAATAACGCGCGGAATAATGACCACTTATTGTTGGGAAGGCCGAGCGCTTTGCAGTGGCCAAATGTGGAATATGCAAAAAACAGTCCGCACAACAACAGCAGAGCTACACAAATCATAAATGTTGCATGGCATACGGCACGTGAGAGTCAAGGCATGCCTTTGTGGTCTGCTCAGGCTTTATTTCGTCTGAATCGCCATCAGCCTGAGTTGTCGTATGTGTGTTGCGAGCTGTACGGGGAGCTGTACGTATAAATTGGCCGGGTGACTAGTATGCAGCTTATTAAATGCCACTCATCAATTATGCATGCGATTGGCAGGCGATTGCAGTGAAGAACGTGTCGGCTGACAACGCCAATTAGCGGCGAGTTTCGTCTATTCGCTCCTTATGCTCGTACGTTTGTATCGCCGTGTTTGGCCACATTTGGGCGCAATGTGATTCAGGTAGGCGTGTACACTTTCACATATTCCAGTGGTTTGGTTTGGTGAAAGTTTTGAAACACTATCCAGTATATAGGTATATACTTCCCAGTATTTAATAAATGCAAACCTTTTTCATAATTGGAAGCATGAAGCTTAAGACTGCCTTGAAAATGTTGCTGTGATACTGTTAATTTCAACTTGTTGAACTTCAACTATTGCTAACTGTATCATTGCGAGTCGCGTTCGGGTTTCACTTATTGGAAGAGGCTCAAATCTTCTATGCTACATATGTAAGCCCGTCCGATTTCCAACTAGATGCAATAGTGCAATCAAATATAACTGTCACAACTACCGCAAATACTCTCCAATAATTAATGGAATTCATCACGTAACAAATTATTTATGTCACAACCCCCGTTATTGTCATGTTGCAATAGAATTCTAACCCATATTAGTGTTAAACAATTCTCCCACCGAATGTAAGTGACATTGTCCAAATTGTCCAAAAGGCCCAAAATTGGAGGATAAGTAAGCACATCATTTAAGGTTAGACAATTAAATATTTATAAGTTGCGAGTGTTAACATAATCGCTGACTGGCAACTCCACAAATAAAATATATCTATGTGTATACATAAAATGCTATTGACTTTGAAATTGTCAGTCAAGTAGCTTCAATTTTAATTATTGCACTGTTACATAAAATAAATACATATCTATCATATAATCAATATGTCAAAAGACCGCTATGCCAGCAAATACCTCTACTTGGATCACACGTTTCACAGAACACGTCAGTAATGGTTTTAGAGATAAACGGTTAATTAAAGTGTTTCACAGACGATCTTGAATATGTCGGATCGATTCTCTAAACATATACATACATATGCAAATTCCAGATTTTTACTAAGCGCATAAGCTTTCCACCATTACTCGCTTTCCAAGTGCTGATAGTCAAACAGTGCAATTCGGTATTAATTTTGAGTTCCCATTATCGATTACATAAGATCTCGATTATTTATTATTTTATTTATAACATGACTACTTTTATTCACTTTCAGATATGCCGCAGAGCGCGTGTGCCATGTTACATAGCCTTAAGGATATTTCACTTTAAGCTCCCCGATTTGACATGCAACTTGATTTAATTAAATGAGAAATGGCCATGCAAATGAAATGAGCTGCATTGAACTGGGCTGAATTGAATTGATTTGTATTGAGTGGAGAACGCCGAGCGAAGTTTAAACACCATACAATAAAGGCTTCACATACGCTTTATTTTCGCCGGTTGCCCACAGCAGAGACTACATGAACAGACGGGGGGTTGTGTGCTTGGTGTTTAAATCCTGCTGATGTTGGTTGACTGCCGGTTGAGTGGCCGATGGAAAGCTTGTCTTGCTCGCACAAGGCTACCAAGCATTCAGCTATTTACGTGCGCACATAAATTTCCGAGTGACAGCTAGCTGTGCTTGTGCTAGGGATTTCGCATTGCGTCTTGCCTCCTCCGTTTTATACGTATAAGACTTGACAACGACGACATTTCGATTTCTGCCCTCGAAGCAACTGCAAAATCGGCATGTCAGCATGCAATGCTACCTCCTGATGTTGTCTTACCTTAATTACCTGCCTGCTTGTTGTTCTTGCGCAAGTATATGTCTTCCTTCCACAAGCATATGTATGTGTCTGTATGTGCGCATATGGGATATGTGAGGGGATCTTGAGTTGTAACTGTAAGAAAAACATGAATATTTTGAATCTGATACTGAAATTAAACACTTTAAAGGCATTTCAGTTATTATTATTGATGGCTTTAATTGGGGCAAATGCTGCAGAACTGAACTAAGTGAGTAGTGCGTATAAAAAGCGGAATTTAAGTGAAAATAATTCAAATCAGTTCGAGCACTTCGAACAGCAAATTTTAAGAACCCAGAGGAGAAGCCGAAGCTGAATAATCATTCTTGCCCAGCTTGGTCCTGCGAAGTAATGGTTAACAGCGGTTCCGCAGATCCAAATAGAGTTAAATCCCGACAGAGGAGTATCTTTTGCGGGTATGCATTGTCTTTTTACAGCGGCAGCATCTTTGGAAGACTCCCTCTCCAAAACGATCGAAAAAAAATTTTCTTTGCATAATAACCCATTCCAAATTTAATGAAGTTATCTAGTCAAATGAAACTTTTCCACATAAGGACGGCGGTTGGACCATTTTGTTTGTATGACAGCTAAATGCTTTAGTGGTCCGAAAACGGTCATTGCACCAAGCTTTGAGCAGCTTCGTGGTGAAAAAAGGACGGCTGCAAAATATCACACCGATATCTTAAAAACGAAACGACGAGATGGTATATATGTATACAGACGGACGGACGAACAGATTTTTTTCCGCCGCTACTGTACTTAGGTGCGTGCGCACACTGACTGGAGTCGGTAGAGGACGTTCCTGGCTAACGAGAGAGCACTTGGAGAGGCAGGACGACGAGTTCCTGTTTTTAGTGCAAGTTGAACTCGATAAATCTGCGACAGAGACGTTTGATATGATCAAGCAGGCTTACCCAGATGTTGCTTTAGCAAGAAGTGTTGGTTTCTGTGGCACCAGGCCCTTTCGAAATGCCGAGAAGAGGTCGCTGATGAAGATCAGAAAAATAAGCAGATCCAAAGTGATAGCAATGCTCATAATTTTTTTTTTTTTTTTTTTTTTTTTTTTGACATCAAAGACATCGTCCACTATGAATTTGTTCCTCCGCCAAGTCCTCAAGGGACTCAACCGAATGGTCAATTTCGTCCGACAAGACATCGCTGTCGAAGAGCCGACTGGAAGATTCATCACGATAACGCCCCGGGTCACACCGCCTTTCTTGTGAAGGCCGGAGATATGGCCCTCCCGGACTTTTTTTGTTTCCTTGTCTGAAAAGGCCGACGATATCAAGAATTTTGAGATGACAGAAGGGATCCAAGCAGCATGCACTTTGGCTCTCAAGGCTATTCCGGAGAATGGCATCCCTGAAGCCTTCAATGGAATGCTGGCAGCGCTGTGTCGACGTAGAAGAAGATAATTTTGAAAATCTTTATAACATTATTGTAACGATTGCTTTAATAAATTTTTTTAAATCGACTCAGTATTACATTCCGGACAAACACTGTGCGTCAAATGAAACTTTTTTACATAAGCGCAACGGTCGGACCGTTCGGTTTGTATGGCAGTGGTCCGAAAATGGCAGCACCGACGGGCGCAAAATATCACAACGGTAGCTCAAAAACGGAACGACTATATATGTATACAGGGGGACGAGTGAACGGACTAATATAATTTCCTTTTGAATGATACGAACATGGGGACAAACCTTATAAACCCTTTCTAGTTACAAATAGACTAGCAGCATTACATTATAGTTCATTATAAGATAGTTTGCTAAATATACGTTGACATTACTCACAATTTACTTTATGGAGCCCACTCATATAACCTAGATTATTTTCTCTTCGGCAACTTGATTTCGGCTCCAAAAGTTGTATCTCAACATCGCCATGAGAATATCTTAAAGTTAATTAAATTAGGTGTAGCAACAAACCGACAAGTATTTTAGCCCATGCTAATTTCAGTAGAACATTACAAAAACCACTCGCACAGATGCGAGCAGCTTGGAGGCCGTGTCGCAGCATCTACTTGAAGGTGCTAGGGTATTTTTGCAAATTTGTGGGGGATCGTCGTTAATCAATGTGTAGGGCAGGCGACAAGCAACAATAAATAATAGCGTTTTACCTAGACATCAGGTCCACAACACATGTATGCGCCTTTAAGCCCAAGCGTGCGAACTCACACCCGCACCGGCCCCTACGTGCCGGTAATTCAGCTAATAGCGTCTTGTATAAATGTTTAAGATACGCATTATGCGAGTGGGTGTGTGCGTTAGCAGTGTGTTGTTCGGCAGCTTGTATAAACAGCGGCAACAGCAATGCAAACAAACATGGTATCCAGCAATGCAGGACAAATGAGCGATATGCCAACAACCCAGACCTACATACTAGTATGTACGCATGTGTATTTATAGGTGTGCATGTGTGCCGTGGCACCTAGATATGGATATATGCGTTTTGTAGCGATGTCAAGCGGTAATGGGTAAGTGGTGCGTGTTTGAGGTTTGACCGCACTGCGAGTGTGATTAAATTCGCAGATTAGTCGAAACCGCTGGCAACCCAACACTTAAGCAGCAGCACGCAAACAACAACTCAAGAACGGCACACACACGCGCTTAAGAAGGCTCGTACATGTCTGTGGCCACGCAAGTCTTACTGTGCGCATGTGTGTGTGTGCCGATTCTGTAGCCTTTCTGCTCATCAGTGCCCGGTACGTATTTGTAAGCGTTGGGCGCTAGTCCTTGCACCTTCCCAGCCTTATCGGTTGTAACCGCACGTAAGCTCAGATTATAGCAGAAAACTTGCAGCCATTTAATTGGCGAGTGACTGGGCGCAGCGCAACAGCGGACGGGAGACAGCTACATGTAGACGAAAATCTGCTCTCCACAAGAAATATGTGTTTACATACATTTCTGTGTGGCACAAAGGCGCACTTGGCTTGTGGTCAGCGTACTGGAGGCACTCGTTTGCGGCGTGCGACTTGCGACTTGCGAGACAGCTTAAATGACGTAAATAAATCAATAATTAAAAAGCAAACCGCTATCGTGGAGCAGCTGCACGGAATATAAATGTCTTACATGCAATTCTTGTAACCTGTCACTAATTTTCTTCTTCTTTTTCTGCTCTGGCATCATTGCTAAAAATAAACACTGGAATGGATTGACGATAATTCAAGGTCGTAGCAGATAATATATTGAACTATTAAGCCAGTAAACAAGATCACATATCGTTTAAGCTTTGGAAGATCGAAATCTAAGATGAGTAATGTGTGTCGGAATCCATTCCATCAGTGATCAGAATCTGTAACGACTTTAACTTTGTTGTGCCTAACAATAAAAATTACTAAAAAAACTCAAGTCAAACTTGAAACAATTCTAGTTCGGCATGTCTCCCCATAACACCCGTCAACTAACCCACACAAAAGTCTTATTAGAGAGAGAGAAAAGCAACGGGGTCGCGTGAAATGGAAATTAAAGCTTTGCAGTTGAGAACAAAGACAAGGCCAACTAAAAACAGCTCAACAGATGCTGCGCGAGAAATTGTATAGTTTTTTATGCCTTTATGGAAAATGACACAATTTCACGGAATTGAATGTGGAGAGTCACAGCTGGATTGTGTGTAGTTGCCGCAAAAAGTGTTTAAAAAGAATATCGCCAGACGAAAATTCATTTGCAGTGAAAAAGGCATAGTAAACCGAAGCTCTGCCCTCAGCGTTACAGGGGAGATAGTGCGATAAAAATGAAGTGAAATTCAAAGCAAAGGAATAATGACATAATTAAACACCAGTACCGACAGCTGCAGCTCCCCTAACGCGCACACATATACCCACTTATAGTTGCCGTAGAAATAAAAGCAGTGCCATGTTTTTAAGAAGACATCGTTATTACAGTTATTTCTCTTTGCTGCAAAAATTTTTTTATTTAGATAAATTGGAAATTAATGTTTACTAGCTATTATGACACTATAAAGCACTTGGCTGAGCAACCCTGTAACATCTGCCAAGTAAACTTGAACAAAAAATGGTAGACACCACTGAGGTGAGAAGAAAATTTGGAAGGCGCCACTATTTTTAGGTATTTTTTACTATTATTAGTAATGATGCTTTCGAAAAGCTCAGTTCCGAAACTCTAATATGTTTCCAATTTAAAGGTTAACTTCGAAAAACGGAGAAATCTTTTTACTTGGGATACAATGTCTCGAAAGTGATTGGTTTGCACCAATGAATAGACCCTAATTTTAATTTACCTTGTGGTGAAATTATTACTCAAGAATGAACACTATGTCTAAAAGCTCCTCACCACAGGAGATCACGACATTCTGCATTTGCAAATGTTTTTCAACAAAACATTTTTATACTTTGGAAAACACGCCCAGATTTTTTGTGAATGCAAACTACGGATAAAGGCTAATTTTTCGGATACAATTCGGAAAGGCATGCTGCTACATTTCGGAGCGCCACTGCAGATTTTGGGATGCATATGTTGCCATTAAGCGATTGGTGCCAAGGCAAAGTCAATTGCAGCAGTACTGTGGCTCTGTTGCATGTGCGCCATTACATTTATGGGGTCAACGCTCACTCGCACCCGCCGGCGGCGCGCCTACATACGTGGCTCCAGATGCCAAGCATGGAGCGCTGCTGGCACACCGCCGTGAATGCCAACAATCTAAACAATGACATCAAATAAAATCCTTTTATGTGCCAACGACTCAGTTAGGCAAATGAAAACAACTCAATGCAATGTGAAAACAGCGTTGAACAAACAATGCAACAACAAAAAGCGAGAAGACAACAACATTGGGAAAGTGTGATACAGTTGAAGGAGGAGTTCGTTTGATTGCGTAGGTTGGTGCGTTGCAAGCTGCAGACGCGAAGCGATAAAAACCAATTTTACGACATACACAAATTAAGAACGCTGTTGCATAAATATTTTTATTGCATTTTCACGCTGCACCAGCGACTAAAACAACAGCAAAAAAGTACGCAGTAACAATTCTGCTTGCGGCGCACACGGAAGTCTTACAGCATCTTGAGAGCGCCTGGCACTGCATGAAAGTCAGAAAATCGGAGAAACCCTCGCGCTGCTCTTCAACTCTTTCACGGAAGTGTCAATCGCAAATGAGTCCCATGGAGCTGCTGAAAAACAAATATGTTCCAGTTCGAACACATCATAAATCTTCCGCCGCGATCGGCGCGACGTTCTGCCTAATTGAAAACTTAACTCGTAAAAAGTGTCATTAAATTTGACAAGCTGGTTAGTCATGTCGGCAATTGTCTGCGATTGTCAACAAATGTCGGCTCTTGTGTGAATCGAAAAGAACATCAGTCACACTTTGGCTATCTCAGCCATTGACCGTTAACCTTTAAGGTGCGCTTTCCTTCTCCACCAACACGTACTGGAGCACGGACACACACACAAGAAGGTGCTATTGCATGGATGTTCCCGATATTTGTTTCCTAAATTGCTTACAAGGCTATTTAACATCTGTTTGTTTTGGCTAATGGAAAACATGTTAACAAAATAGCTTCTCCCGATATCTCTCTGACTGAGGTCTGATAAAATTCATTGATTGAGCTGAGTTTAAAGTCTTTTCTCGGTAATTCATGGCCACACTTTGAAAGCCAATTAAAATAACAGCAAAGCGAGTTGTAGATATACCTAATGAGGGCGATGGTTAAGCTTTAAGTAAAAGCATAAAATATGTCGTCGTTAATCGTACGAACCATAAAAATCATTGAACAAAGTGATAATAAACTTTTGGATAAACACTTTTGTGATCTCATTTTAATTGGAGACCAATGTCTTGAAGTCTGGGCTTAATAACCAAGTGTAAAAGTATCGGAAAGTTGTAGTTTAAAATATTTTTGTTGCACTCAGTTCGAAAGTAAATTCAGGATATACAATGTTTCCTAAAGGTAAAGAAAGAAGCTCCTCTAAAAGAAAAATAATAGTTAAACTCCATGAGTCCGTAAAATCGGACGGATTGTTGGAAGAACATTGTACCATGCAAAAGGTGAGTAAAGGTCAGTTTTGGCAGAATATATATATTTTTTTCCGATGAAGGCAAGTTTTGCGGCTTTAGAATAAAGTAGCGTAAGATTGTATGCCGAAAAACGGCACGGCACTTGATAATTAAAATGAATGCCTACTGTGGAGCAATGATATGGGGGTGAAATGGTTTGAGCAAAAGCGAAAGAATTGGGTCTAGAAAGTGACTACTATTTTCAACAAGACAACGACCAGAAGCATACCGCAGTTATAGTTAAGCTTTGGTTGTCCTACAACCTTCCCAGGCAGTTACCGGAATCGCCAAATTTGAATCCCATAGATGTTTTTTTATGTTGCTTTTTGAAAATAAATTTATCTGTGAAACAAAAATTTAGTTATAATATTCAACTCAGTAAAAAATATTATTATATAAATATTTGGATACCTCATTAAGAGCTATATCCTCATCATACTCTTATAAAAGAAGTGTTTCTAAAAATGAACAATTGCGTCACTTTCATAATTGAAGCAAAGAAATATAACACATGTATATTAAAGAGACGAAAGTTAATACTAATGTGTAATACAGTATTTTATATTTCATTAATTCGATAAATAGCTACGGTATATAAAGAAACAGCAGCGATAATTCGGTGTTTTCAATTTCTGCTTGCTATTTTTGTATATCTGTGTTTATATTCTCTTCCATGGTAAAACAGGCATTCCTGCAGATCTCTCCGCCCCACCTTTAAAACAATAAAAATAATAACAATTATGCCTAGCAAGACGAATTACCTTAAATATTTTGATTCTCGTTTTTGCCTGCCTAACTAAGTATTGCGGTTAATTATGCCTGTTTCTCTTTAACTTCATTATTTATTTGTTTGCTTGACTCCAAGAATTATTTTTCATTGATGTTGTTTATAACGAAATGTGGAAAAACTTCGTTTGTTAGTGTAAGTGTTGCGCATTCGAAAATATATGTGTTCGTGTGTGGGTTCCCGCTTTTGGGATTTCAAATTCGTTTGCGGGCAGGTGCATAAAGTCATCTGTTCTATTTCAATATTTCAAGGGGTTTTATGATTGCACATAGTGTTTTAAATTTGTTGTATAATTACAAAACATGGAGCATAAAGCAACGATGAAAATATGGAACGGCTGCTTTGTAGGTTTCTGCTCGGATTTTGAAACGAGATGATTGTTTTATGTACTTTAATTCGATTTGTTTGTTTATATATAAATATGTTTTTTTTCCAGCTTTCGGGAATCCCCCTCTATTTTTAGCATATCTCCCATTAAAGGTATGGTTTAAAAGTCAACTTATTCACAAAACTACTAAGATTTGGGGGAACGAATAGGAGTTTTGATTTTTGCAGAGTCTCAAAATTGCTTCACCGAAAAATTATATATATATATATATTTATTTTATATTATACTTTGTATTGCGTAAATTCCTTTGCGAATCAGCTCTATTTTCGGTTATGAATTTTGGACACATTTCAAAAACTTCAATCAGACCAATCAAATGACTCGTAATATTTCGAGGTTACACAAATGCTTTGCTTGTGACTCAGCGCTTATGCAATATGTGCCTTTAAAAACCTTCAAATAATATGCTGCCACACCAACGTGTTAAGACTGCCACAACTATGATAGTTCTACGCAAGGCATATTATATTCACTCTCAACTATGACAGTAATAATAGATTTGTTTTTTCCCTTCGCTGTCAAACTAAACAGCACAGCACAGCACAAATTTCGCACAAAAAACATTTCCGGCTTAACGCTTCCGCTTTACTATGTACCGGAAATGCGTGTTCATGCCTACGAGACCGCCAGCGGCGCAACAGACCCCGAAACTAAATTACTCATGTGTCGTGCGACTATGTATGTGCATTTTTATTTGCAACGTCTGCTTACCGGAAATTTGTGCTCTTCTTGTTTACTCTACCTTACCGCCTACCTGTCTATCAGTGGGTCCGTCCTTCGTGCGCCAGTGCATGCGGGCGGCTCTTTCCCGACCCCAGCACACCGACATCCTTCAGTGTGATTGGAAACTGGGTCGTCGGTTGGGCTCTTTGTTGGTTTTGTGAGTGTGTGTGTTTAGAGACTATACTCCAATACATTTACGTGCATGTACATATGTGTATGTGTGTATGCGTTGTAGCGTTTCCAAATTTTGTTTGCCCATACATTAAAAGTGTAAACATAAACATTAGCCGAAAATCTGTGTAAGCGTGCGAAAATTCCTGTTTGCCAGAATATGATTCTGTTGACTGACAAATCTTTCCTGATATTCATCTCTTTCACGCTTCCTACCCAAAACTTTAAAGATATCACAAAGTGAAGTCCTTTTCTTGCTCCCTTCTCAAAATAAACTTAACTTCTATTTTTTGTCACATATAAAAATGGATACTCGATATGCATGAGCTTTAAAATTCTGAAATGTTAAGCCCAGGAAGCTTGCATAAGTTTCTCAAACCCTCTTTAACTTCCACATCTTTTATTAAATAAGCAAATAACTTGCTGATGCTCTCACCCATTCTACTAAATGCCAAATATTTATTTAGCAGTTTGCCTTAATATGTCTGATGACCTATAAAATTAATAGAATAATGATGCCATTTGCCACATTCGGGCGTTACCAGAAGATTACTTTCTTGACCTTACCGAAATTCACACACACAGTGTGCAGACATTTGTGTAGCGCCGAAACATCCCTGAAAGTACAAACTTAGCATTTCTTCATTATCAACATCTTACGGCTTCCTCACCTTGGCTGCATACTTTGTCTACGTCTGACGGCTTATTTGCTTTGCTTGTGTGTGAGACCGAAATCTTCAATTTGGAAGCCATTTGCAACAAGGACAGTTGCTTGGGTTGTTGAGGCAATCCTGGCTGCCAAGACGGCAATGACCCTTTGGCGAAGGGATGCTAAAAATAGAAACAAAACTACAAAAAGGTGGACTTCTTAGGTTCACAGCAAATTCCAATTTAAGCCCATAAGGCCATTCATGCATGCATAGGTGCACAATGTTCGTAAAAGAAAGGTGTAAAGCGCCTTAAATTGTTTAATCTGCCATTTTGATAAGATGAAAGTCCATCACAACGTAGACGTTTTTGGCCCAGGCTTAGCGCATAGATTCCTTTAATGCCGCAACTAAGCGATAACTGAATTCATTGTAATTGCCCTGCTATATGAAATAGAGAATAAAGAGAACGATTAAACAATTTTTGTAATTTATCACAAATTATAGTATGTGATGTCAATTAAATCATAGAGATAACACGTAGAGACATGTCATGATGTTTTGAGTAAATTGTTTAAGCTTCCTTGTCTCTCCTTGCGAAATGTTTGCGCTGCTATTATCAAAACGTAGAATGAAAGGATTATCGTAGTGTAGTGCACTATGAACTCCTTCCGCCGAGCCAAACTGTCAAAAAACCTTCAGACAGTCTGAAATGGCCGGAATTATGAACGAGCAACTTTAATTCCTTTTTTATATCATATTTATATTTCGAAGCCAAAAGAAATTAGGGAGATCAAATCGAGCAAATAACATATTTTTTGAACTTCCATTGATTCAGTTTAATCATTGTGCCTGAGTGAGATGGTGTTATTGGTAAACCTTCAATGGCTATGGAGATGTGGTAAAGCGGCCATTCAATAACATAAATATTACAATGAGGCTTGTCATCAAACCCTGTTCCCAATAATTATGTGGCAGGAAGAGCGAGTAATTAAAAAATGTAAAGTTTGCTCTGATATCTGACACCGCTGACAAAGGAGTCGACGAAAAGGATTCAAGCAACAAAGGTTATTTTCCATCCAAGGAAACACACTTAATCTCATAAAAAACTGAACTATTGCAATAAGTAAATTATATACAACGAATTTCAGTGTAATTCATATTATTCCCATTCGCAAAGCATTGCAGAAAGTTAAATTGATTTTTATTGTCATGGCCCAATCACTCATCCACAATTTAATTTTCGTTGCGCTCTTTTTTTTTGCGGAAAACACAAACGACAACCAAAGCAGCTGTTGGCAAACTTGTTTTCGCATCACGAAATTAGTTTTCGCAATTCAGCAAATAACGGCAAATATCGATAGCAGAGCATAACGTAAAATTTCATTACAAGATAACGCACTTACATAGATACATACATAAATGAAAGGCAATAAAGCCAACAAGCAAACAAGCAAACAAAAAAATAATCTAATTTGAAATAAATTTTCAAACCAGAAAGTATATGAAAATGACATTCGTACAAAGCCAACATAAAAGCTAATAAACTTTTGGTGTTGCGGGCCAAAGTTCATTACAACGAATTTCGGCGCATAATAGCATGTCGGCGTACGAGTGTGAGCGCCTGTGCGGGGGACCGAGTGCGAGAACACATAAGTAGATGCAAGGAAAACAGGGTGCTATTGGAAAAGCACGAGCATGGCACAACTTTAGAAACGTGTTTTCGGCCGCTTTCGGGGCTGTTGTGCGGAGATTCCGTTTTGTTGGCTTTCGTGATAATAAATGAAAATAATTCCTATTGAAAATGTCATAAATTGCCGACAAGAATTCTCTAATATTTCGGCAGTTTGTGAACGCACCCTTATGATATTTATTTAGGCATTTTCATTTGTCTCTCGTTTGAAGCCCTAATCTGTTGGAAAATCATTTTTGTGGCAATCAGCACCGCAAAATTTGCTGAAAGTATTCGCCCGTTCACAGTGCCTTTTGAAAGTTTTTGAATAGTTGTAGAGAAATCTTATTTGTCTTTCAATGGTGGTGGCATATTTAAGAAAGAGTGCCATTGAGCTGCCACAGAAGACGTCTAGACAAATTTAGTTGGAAAGAACTCAGCATATTAGTTGTGTTACATGAACCCAAAAAATTTAAATAATATAACAAGGAAATTTTTGAAAGGAAAAAAAATATTTATCGGAATACGCTTTCTCTATATGAGTTTCCTTTTAATCAAAATAGAAAAATTGAGAAGACTTCTCAGAGATTCCTCCAACCTTTTTGCGTAAATCAGTATACTATATACCAGTTAAAAATACAAGTTCGAAGATTTCAATATAAAGTGCGAAAGCAAGTTCTAGTTGTTTTTTTTTTTTTATGAAAATTCAATTTTATTGTAAGAAATAGTTGCCAATAAATCATTCGATGTATTGTTTACTGGAGAAGCTCGAATACTACAACGGTAAAACTGTTCGTCTTGTTATTAATCCATATTTCGATGGCGTTTTGTGTGTGGAACTGCTTCTGAGCCAAACCAGCTGCCATTGAATGGAACAATTATTAATCGGAAGGTCCAATATATGGGGAACATAGCGGGTAGGGGAGGACTTCCCATTTAATCGTTCCCTGAAAAGTTTTAATGGGTTTAGGAACGTTAGGCCGAGTGTTGTCATGCAGCAGAATCACTTTTCCGTGTCTTTCCTGGTATTGAAGTCAAAAGAAACCAAAGCTGAATGTTTCAGAGATAAGTTTTTCTGGCTTTTGACACAGAGCCCGACCGAGCAATGTCCCCAATAAGAAGGTGTTTGGGCTCTCTTCCCGCGAACGGTCATTAATATCGAAATCGACGTCTCTGAAGCGACCAAACTAATCACGGCAAGTTGTTTCACTTGGGTCAGAACCTTCGTAAATTTTTGAGAATTCCCGATGTGCTTCGGCTGCCGATTTCTTTGATTGGAAAAAGAGAGTCAACGTTTCCCTCAAAGTCGACGTGCAAAAAAAAAAAAAAACAAAATCGGACTTATTCGCACAAGCAAAAGTATATGACACATAAACAGAGTGACTAATGTGGAAGCACATTTTCTTTTTCAAATGTCTAGAACGACTTACCACGTTTTGAATATATCAAAATCGAACACCACCAACTGCCGTAGCCATCTATTCACAACAATGGGAACTCAGTTGCGCACCGTTAACACATCATCCGGAATACGCTCGAAAATTTGAATGCGAGGAGTACCGCTTCGCAAATATCGCTTTGCCGCATCACTAAGTAGCACATTTGTGCTGCCGGTTGATAAAGTGTAATTTCTTTATTTCGCCAATCAGAAAATTTAACTTTTCCATTATATCATCCGCGGATAATTGAGATAAGAACAGATAAGCGCCTACATATAAGTCTATTAAAATTTACTTACGAACAACCGTGGATCCAGTCGCTTGGCATCCCACTTGCCGCAGCGCCCAATCAACTTAATTGCTTGTAACGCGTGTTCGCAACTTCTTGTAAATGCCGCCCATTTTTTATGCCCGCACACGAGCTGAGAGCATGCCACACACACACACCTCCGTTTGCGCTGCACTGTCGTGTGTGTGATTGTGCTCAAAGCGGCATTAATACCGTGGATGTGTGCTATTTGTCCGGAATTCATAAAGTGATACGACGCGTCGGCATCCGTAAAACACGCACTTAACATTCGTTCATTCGTTCATAACAATAACAATAAAACTTAACATGTTCATTTCGCATGTTGAACAGTAACACTGTCAGTCACGGGCGTTGGGCCGATTGCCCGCTTTCCAAACACATTCGCATTCGCATTCGCTTACAGCGCTTATCGGGCGTAGCTATACATTCCCAATTCGGCGCCCATTCTCCAAGGACTTATGATTTCCACTTGAGTGCGCGGCTCATATCAATGTATTGCATTTGTTATTGCTGTTGTAAGTGTTGAATAACTGTTTACTGTTTACTGTGCTTCGAAATCGTGCGTGTTCTCACAAACATTCGTATGCATATCTGTGCGTGTGTGTGTGTACCTCCGCCTCCCCTACACACACTCACACATAAGGGCACTTTTATTGCCTGTGTTGGTAGCAAACTCGACGGACATTCGCACTCATATTCGCATTCGCAATTATACACGCTTAAATTCACTCAACGAATGGCCGCCGTAGTCACCGTTAGAGTCATTATCATAGTGTTGAATTGCTGCCAGTGAAACAAAGAAAAATTGTTGCCTTCACACTCAGCTACAGCTCGAGCACAGGGAGTCCTTCAATGGCGCGCTGCTGTAGTAGTTTTCACAGCACAAACACACACATGAACACGGGATGTAAGGATGCTCACTCAGGCTTTTGTGCCTGTGTGGGATGGTTATTGGCGTCCATCGCTTTGTGATTGCGATTGAACAATGCTGATTAGTCTGGGATTATTTTGATTACTCTTTACCGGTCACAGTAATGATATCGACATTGAAGCCGTTTTGAGTATTCCGCATGCACGCATTGAATTTCACGCACACACTCTTCTACTATGTTGATAAATATGCGCCGCACGAGGTAGTCCTGCCAGCAACATTTGTTAAATGAGCGCGCATATTAAGGTTTATTATAAATATTAATTTTTATGCCCACACATCAAGCTGGAATTATACGAAGAATGTGTTTATGTATATTCTCTTCAATTATATTGCTACATATGGAGATATTAGAGCTGCGTTGTTTTGCGAAATGAAATGAATTCTTCTCCCTTTTAAAGTGGGTATTTCAACCACACATTCACCAAAGGAATTAGACAGTTATTTCTTACTAATTCGGTGGTTTAAACACTTTGTCTGGAAAATTTGGGATATTTTAATGTATGTATCTGCCCGTCTAAATAAAATATGGATCCAGAAATTCCCCCGATGAACCTCAGACGTGGAACAAGTATATTGTTTGCTAACAGTAAATGTAGATAGAATCATATGAATGATAAAACGATGTTATTATGTAACTATGTAAATGTATATAACTGTATGTGCACCTATGTATAATCATCTGGCTATATGAACACCTATGGTGTATTTTTGGAACATGAATAAGAAGGCAGTTTGCTTCTGTAGCAAATGGGCATTCAATCAATTATTTTAACATTTGTAGTCTCGGATCGGCGATTGCTAACAGAATAGTATAAACAATAAATCAAAGGTATTGTTTTGAAAAGTTGTGACAAGCGGGGGTAAACAAAAAGCCAGAAAGAATTAAACAAAACTGAGCACAAAATTAATAGCCGCGCTGATATCATGAATCTGTGCGTGTATGTTGGTAACGGCTTTGGTGCACACACTACTTAAAAAGCACGAAAGCTCGTTTAACCTCTCTTTGATTATGTACTCCATCGTGGAAATATCTGACACAACATTAAATGCGGTATTTAAATGTAGTGCGTGGACACTCAATAAAGCCGAACAGCTGAGCTTTATAATTTCAAACAGCTGTAATTTGTTGGTGGGTGCAAGATACTTATGGATATGAATTGACCATACATCAGTATATATGTACATTTGTATGGGCTCTTATGTGCGTATGTTAGCTATTTATTCTGTGGGCGATTATGACTTCTTGCTGGAGTAGCTGCGATGTAAATAATATAAATGAAGTGCTAATTTGTTTATGCTCGAATAATATGAGTATTTACAGCTTTTGGGAATTTCAGTTTCTGATTACCTAATCTGAAGCTTAAGAGGGGAATGTCGGCAATATTTGGTTTAATAAAAGCTCATAATGTGAGACCTTATAAACGTATCTGTGAGAAATTAATAAAAAATTTGAATTTGTTAATTCTGAACATCTGTTTTTCAAAAGAAGTGTCCAGAACATGAATCAAATACTGGACAAGTTTCTTTGTTGTTGATTTGTTATCAGACAATAAAATGAGCAATTTTTAAAATTATCTTCTGCGGCCAACTTAAGCAAACTGTAGGTTGGGGGGTTGGGGAAGGGGGTGACTTAAGTGTTTATTTCCACTTGAATATTGAATTTTTGTGTGAATATATCGAATGAACTACACAGATTTGAAAAGATTCTCCGAAGATTTGAAGTACGAATTTTTAACTTAGTGTAATCGGTTCTTAAAATTTCAAACGCAGTCGGTGAGGAAAGTTCTCCGGCTGGACCGATCGATTTAAATTTTTACGCGATATAGATAAATTCGTCAAACAACTATTGAAAGAATAAGAGACCAGCTATGGGTTTATAGGAATCCAAAAAATGTTCATGAAATTCTGCAAAATTTGCACATTTTCTTATTTAGTTAGTTAGTAAATAAAAAGTCTCTTCGAACAGAATTCATGAAAAAAATCGTTTTTTTTTTTCTGATTGAAAAGCGGATACAAGCCTTTAACACTAAAATGTGTCTAATGATAAGGCTTCATACTGTTTTGTTCCTTGCACTATTTTTGCAGTCAACAGGACGGTAGAGATGCCATATTTTGAAACTTTAGGTTTTTGGAATCGTAACGATTAAAATTGATCAAATTAATAATAAATTCTTTTAAACTTTGTGACAACAATTTTTTGTCGGCTTTGCGATTGATTTTTGCACTTACATAATTTGAAAGAAGGGATACTCACACCTATCGCTTCTTTCAAATTATGAGGCGCAGATGCTAGTATTTTAACTTGCAAGAATTGGGGAGCATATTTCGGAGGGCTTTCGTGTCATATGCTTGCTCACTTAGACGCCGGTCATAATTTATGTACATTTATGTACACACCCACACACATATATATCTGTATGTATATATATGAGTGCACATATGTAATAAGTTATATCATCATATATATGATTATGCTTGCCATATGTCCGCAACAAAACTGGATGGTTGATATTTGTAATACTCGCAAGTGGAATTGAACAGATCGTGAGAAATTAATGAAATATGTGAATTATGTTGTCCATAACAATGCATAGTGCGAAAGATTATTTAATTTGTTCAGCGCCACGAAGTAGACATAATCGCTGTGCACTAATACATAGTATGTTCATGTATATACAAAGGAATATGTGTGAAATATGTGAAATATAACTGGAAATCAAAATAGTTCGAAAAGCTTCACACTTATACAAATTTATTTCGAAAATTTAATGGCAAAAGAAATATAGTGTCAACTAGATTAAGGAATTTTCAATAAAGACAAGAAGAAGCTATAACACCCTTCACATACGCAAAAGATCCCATACAAAACTTGATTTTCGAACGATAAGTTTGGATTGCACTTATATGCTATAGTGGTTCAGTATCGGTCTCTGACAAATGGGCAACTTTTTGGGGTAAAACGTGCAATAAAATGTTCTCTCAAAACTGAGGAACTACTTCCATCATATATAAACGGACGGATAGTCACGCTGGCCGTTCACAGGAGATCTCAAAAACTTAGACAGACAGCAGGGCAAATACAGCTATATAAATTTACCACTACCTGTTATATACGTATGTATATAGTTTACAAGGACTCTCACGTTTATTTCATAGTGTTACAAACTTCGTCACTTGTTCATGGTATAAGTAGAGTGGATTAGAACAAACCAAAAGAAAAGCAAAAGCAAATGATTTTTGGGAATAAGAATTGAAGTCAACGGTTATGCGCTGTATCTTTTTGCGAAAACCAGTACGAAAATCAGGCGATTTGCATCTCGTAATGCTTCAACATTACTCTGGTGTGGAGAACAGGCAATCTGCGTACAAGTTGAGCTTGCGATTTATGTCCGTTTGGTGGTAATGTAATTTGAAACTGCTGATTTTACTTCATCGGCAGGACAAACGTCTGCACACTCATAAAAGTGTGCGCGTATATGTAAGTGTAATAAGATTAAAATTAATGTTGAATGTTGGCCTTTCACATATACTCTTTCTCTGCAACATTAAAGGCTTATATGCATCTATGTAAATATGTATGTATTTCTGCGCAAATATTTGAAGCCTTGTCGGGTCCTAAGTGAGTTCAAACAATGAACTTTATTGTTCTACTGAACTTCGCCTTTGTGCGTGCACATATGCGTAAGTATGTATGTGCGTTTGGTGAGTATATTATAAAAGCAAATAGTCTTAATGAATGGCGCAAAAAAGTCGGAAAGTATCGCGTGACGTACACTCGCCAATAATTAGCGTCATTAATGTGAAAAGATTAAACAATTTCAATTAAATTCAACGCAAAATGCAACATTGCAGCGCGAATGCAAGGCAGCATGCGGCATGCAGCACCACATGGCAACACAGCCTGAGAGATGGCAGAAAAAACGGCAAGTGGCACGCACGATGATCGTGCCAAAGTCAAAAGTAAACATTGCAATATCATAAAACACCCTTCGACGGCTGCCATTGCAAACTCAAACTGACTGAGGCTCTGATGGAATGAGTGGCTGTTAGTCTGCAAAATGCATCGGCTTGCCTTACATGACTATGAGTTCACAGTGGTGCAGTGGTGAGCGATAAAATAACACTTCGCACAAATATTCTTCAATCGTTGCATGAAATGAATTAACAGATCGCTACTCAGGAGTACGCAATTCATTTCCAAATATATCTTCTATATGTCATATGCAAATTGGAGCACTTTTTGCTATTTAGAAGAAGTGAGTGGGGAATCGAACAAGCAATATATTGACGAAATAAAGCAGGGTCTGTATAAAAAAGTTTTGCTCCTCCAACGAAGTTTCCATTCACACTCTTATATTAAATTTTCTGTTTTTCTAAAATTAAAAAAAAAAAAAAATTATAACTGCTATTTTCTTACTCAAGGCTGTAAGTGTTTACGTTTATGTGTACAATACCATTAAGTCCATTAGAGTATTGCAGTAACAAAGAGTTATATTATGATGCGAGGATCACAAGTGCATCATGGTGGCTGCTGTAGTCATCTCTGGTCATATCGTGTGGCAGCACTGCGCGAGAGCGTGTTGGCTCCAACGAAGATGACTGCAGTTGATTTTATTTCATTTTTATCACTAAAGTATTTGCCTTTGGTTGGTAGATCAAAAGCTAAAGCGCTTGCGTGCTGCAAACTAAAAACTCATACTTATTTACTTAAGGCACTTAAGATAGTTTATTGAGTTGTTGCAAGCGGCACGCAAAGTCGACATTCCTTAATCGCACGAAATGATTTCATAAAATTGATTTCCATTAAAACAATAACATATCACACTTGCAGCTTATTGCTCCAAAGTGTTGCATGCGTAATGAGTTATTTTAAAATTTTTGCACTCACAAAATTGGTCAAGATTTTAGACTTGATTTCCAACCAAAATTTTGAAGTCTCTTAGAGTTTCGATAATATCTATAACCCTCGATTTTATTCCAAATGAAATTAGAACCAATAAATACGAAGAAAAATAGTCTCATGCATTAAGCTGAGGCGGCTTCTACTAACGCTCATTTGGATTCGAATATGGACTCCCTGCTGCTTTATAAATAAATTTTAAAATATATTTCACATAAATCCGTATTTGAGAGCACGCTCGGCGAGGGTTGGTGCTCGTGTTGTGACAAGCGCCGCTTTGTGCGCCACCACAAAACTCTGTTCGGGTTGTTAAGAGTTAAATTACTGGCTGTCGTGTGGCTTTGTGGTCGCAGCGGGGCGTGAACTATACCACGACTCATTGCACTTTGTGGAAAATGCCTGAAAATAACTGGGAAATGTGTTTTTAATATTTTATGATTATTTTGCTCTCACACGCAGTTAATGAGTGTCGAGGAAATTTTATTGGGTGAAGAGGAGAAAGGAGCGAACGCATCCGAATGTGGGATGCTCTCGATTTGTGTGGGTCAAAGGAGTGTGTAAATTCTTATAGGAAAAAAGTTTCTGGACAATTAATCAATAATGTCAATTTAACATTCGCGGATTAATTGGTTGATGGCCTAACTATTTACCCTAAAATCGAGGGAGTGATGAGGGAATTAAAATGTATATTATTTTGTTGAATGAAATAAATAATATTTCTAAGTTCTTTAGTACTTATATTCATTGATATAGTATGTACGATGCAGCCGCAAAACAAGAATCCCACTATTAAGGAGAGTATGGAGGCAAATAAGCACGAATGGGCACATTTCGAAGCTGTTACCTATGCTGTTGCCTATGGCGTTTATCCCATAAGTATGATCGAGTGATAAGTGCACGAATAGCCTTTCTTTAAATTGGAAGAGCGAACAACCTTGGAACCAACATCTCAGCGAAAAGTTCTAAAGTTAAGACTAAGGAACTATCAATAAATGAAATATATTCGTTTAAAACATCTGAAAATGCGCTTATTGGGAAATCCTTTGTAAAACATTGAAGGGAGTTCGCAGAATTTGGGTTTAATTTTCGAATTTCTTCAATGCCCTTACTAATGTTTGTGCATACGTGCTTGAAAAAAACCAATTCTTTTGCTATTTGAAGCAACTTAATGCCACTTGCGCGCGGCTTTAATGACTCCTCTGTGCAACTTCATGCCCCAAAAGTTGGCTATTCAACATTTTAACACCTCATGACTGTCACTGCTGCAAGCAATTCCATGCAAGCGTTTGCCTTTGCCGCTGCTTCTGTTGCGTTCGCATTGATGTCTGTTTTATTTCACGTGTCACATTCGTTGATCGCCGACCGGCCGCCGCCCGTTCGAAGTCAAAAGATTTGCGATCAACCAACATGCAACAGCACATATCTAAAATACACTTCTATATGTGTGTCTTTGTGTATGGCATGTGGTGAGGCAAGGCATAAGAAGAGGTGGATGCCGCATACAACCAGATCGCAGGCACATTCGGAACTAGAACTCCAAAGCAGAAACGGCAGCATTAACACGAACAACTAGAATTGCATCAGTGTGCATTGCAGAGCCTACGCCTAGTACCGCCAACGCTACTGAGGCCCGCAGCATAATACGTCTGATACGATGGAAAGTATAAAACAAAATTAAAGCAGCCCGGCACTCACGCGCCGCTGCTACTGAAATGTAAACACCGCTGTCTCTGATCGCGAGGTCTAATTTAGGTATTCATGGAATTCATATGCAGCATTTCACAGAATGGAAATAAAATCAAAAATCATTGACTGCTCCAAAGCAAAACAAAGTGGAAGTCTCTGGAAGAGTAGTAAAAGAACGTAAACCACACGTCTGTCCATCGAGTACTTTAGCATATACATACACACATGTGTGAGTGTGAATTTCTATTAATTCTCATACACAAATACATACATTTCTATGGTTGGTGCGGGTGGCATTGAACCTGTTTGTTTGCTTCCGCTCTTTGCACATTTGCAGCGATCGATTCCACCAAATCTTTGCTTTGAGAGCGGCAGCACAGTTTACTGTACCCACCACAATGCGATGGCAACAACAATAATCCCTCCACTTTCCCAGTTGAGGTTTTACCAATTTAAATAAATCAAAGAGTTTACATTTGTGTTTATTTGTTCGCCGCACAATTGCTGCGGTTGCATTGTTGTTGCTTCGGGATGACGGCAGAATGAATGCGAGTGTTTCGGACTAAGTCCTGGGCGATTAAAACGCATTTATAGTAAATTACGAAGTACATATTTACTTATGGTAAACAAATTATTTCTGAACTCCTCTGCAGTTTCGTTATTTTCATATTCAGCTATTTGGAAAACATATTCTTCTGATTACTTTTTGGGAAACGGTTCGAAAATTAACTGAGTTTTCTGCTTTAATCATAGAAGAGAAGAACAATGTCATATATTTTTTAAAAATTACAGGACTCAGGGAATTAATTCCAATTACTACGGTGGAACGCAATCCCACAACTTAACAAGATTGATCGCAGGACTTCTAATGATCTCCTTCCTCATAGTAAGGGTAAATTCTCCCAAGTTGTGTCTTCTAATGATCTCCTTCTCATAGTAAGGGTAAATTCTCCCAATTTTTGGGCTTTTAACAGGCCATTCCATTGGGGTCCATATTGTAAGTTTGGAAATCCTACCAGAAGCTTTTTCGAAGAAAATGAGGTGGAACCAACTTAACACTTTCTTTTTGACTGTACCGCGTTTGCGAGGTCAAGACTTAAACCACTTAAACACTTGGTAGCGCATACAGACATCCCACCGAACTGGCTTGAGTTAAAATTTAGCGCCTATGCAAATTTGTATAACCTGTAAGTCCGAACACATGGGTTCTTAGCTAACCAAACTTAACCTATCTTTGATTATGTGTGGACAATGAACAGCGACATATCAATAAATAAACCTTATTCCCTTCCTTGACACGTTTTGTATACTCCGCATTGATTCGTTGTGTACCCCCAAGGCGGCAGTCACAAACTCGCCATAATTTATTCATCAGAGAAGAAATCAATTCGTATTACAACGACTCATGTGTCCAAACGTTTTGTGTTTTATAAATTATCCCATTTATCTGATATTGTGCAAATACGTGCAGGAACTCATCTACCAGAAAATATTGAAATTAATATGGAAATAAGGACACCACCATTCCACGTAAGTAAATCATAAATATCATGCTTTTGTATTCTATTTGCGTTCGTGTCTAAGTCGTGTTCTGAAAACTAAGTTTTTTTCCGGAATAAAAAATGCATGAATAACGAATAACAACATTAATATCTTATCAATTTCAGAATATGTTCGAACTCACATTGGATATTGAAGATTTTAGCATGTTCAGCAAATATATGCTCTCCCTTAGTAAATTTGGTTAACTGATTTGCTTCGACTTTTAGCACTCATTAGTAGCTTAAGTACATGCAGGAACATATATTTATGTAGAAGTACCCAGAATTATAAAAAATATAAATAAACTATGTGTTAAAGTAAATCTAAATTTAATTAGAAAATTTTCATTCAAAGGAAAAAAATTTATTAATTCTTTTTGGCCAGGTTGTTTGCTAGAAACATTAAGGTTATATAATAAATATTAACGAAAAAGTCTCCAATGCAAGCATTTGACTCCGAGCGTTCAGTTCRTATGGAAGATATACGCTATAGTAATCCGATGTGAACAATTTCTTCGTATATTACATAATTATATTAGCATATAACCTGTGCCAACTTTTCTGAAGATACTTTGTCAAATGCAAAAGTTTTCCATACCAACACTAGATTTCGATCGTTCAGTTTGTATGGCAACTATATGTTGTAGTGGTCCGATATCGGCAGTTCTGACAAATAAGCAGCTTCTTGAGGAGAGAATGACGTTTGCAAAATTTCAAAACGATATCTTAAAAACTGAGCGACTAGTTTGTATATATAAAAATGGACAGGAAGACGGACATGGCTAAATCGACTCAGCTCAACATACTGATCATTTAAATATATACTTTATAGGGTCTCCGACGCTTCCTTCTGAAAGTTACAAACTTCGTGGCAAACTTAATATAGCCTGTTCAGGATACAAAAATGTGACGCGCTAAGTTGGTAGGGCTGTCCTTAATTACTGTGCCAAATATGAGCGCAATCTATCAACCAGTTTGTTTACAGCAGCTGCTTAAGTCGTTACACCTCAGTAGCGCGGTGCGATTTTTAAAATGGATAAAATTACGAATAAAAATTTTGTTTCAATTTTTGTGTTTGTAACCAAATTTCGTGTGCGGCATCATTACGATTGTTATTTTATCAAAAACACAAGCCTATAAGTGGTGCAAAGCCTTCAAAGGCGTTTGAGAGATCGTAGAAGACGTGTCTCGTTCTGAACGACCTCCGACCTCGTCAACTAATGAAAATATTAAGAGCGTGAAGGATGTGGTGCTAGAAAATCTTCAGGCAAATGATAGAAAGATGGTTGGAATGATTTTAGTTGATTTTTTTGGGTGTGAAATGCGACATTGCTCGACTTGTCGTGTTAAAGCTGAATTTTTTCAAAACGAGTACCGTGAACAGGTCTTTTAGGTCCAAAAATGCAATGAATACCATCGATCCAGATTTGGCCCTTTGGAGAGCTGAAAATTCTTAGGCATAAGTGCATTACATTTGGTGAAGAGTAACTAAATATTAACCGCTTTTTTTATGATTTCTTCTACTTTTCACTTTGTATATAATACATACAAATGCAGTGTACTAATTATGTCTTACTACGAGTAATGAAGAACTTGACTTCTTAAATCCCGGAAAACTAACATTTCCGCACTACATTGCAATTTATTGATTCTTAGAACGAATATAACTAAGTCAAGAATAAATCGTAATCTCAAAAATATTCGCACATGCCAAAGGGAGCTACATACATGTAAACAAAGTCTGAACATTGCGATTTCAGAGGGCGCTTAGCTTTTGCGGTAAAGTCTGTTGTTATTTATGCCAAAAAGGCATCTGTTTTAATATTGCGCGAACTGAAGGAAGATCTGTAAACATTAGATTTGCTTGTGGGTCATAGCACTTTCGAACACTCGTTATTATGCCTTGGAACTACGCAAAATAAGACTTTCTGTTCGGCATTTTTAATATTTTTCTGGTTTTGTAAAACTTTCCTTTGGCTGTTCCATGCTGCACTTCCGCAAACCACGCAATTTGGGTGGGCTCAGAAATCGAACCATACGGAAATAAGAAAATAAGAGCAAATCAATAAAATTATCAAAGTCACCACAACGAAACATCATCAAAAATCAGCATGCATAATATCCAATAAACAACTATGAAAATGAGGAACACACACGCCAAACAAATAAAAAAATCCGAAAACTGTTGTGTGGGAATTAGATAGGTGCAACAGTTGAAGCACAACATGCATAGCAAATGAATGTAACAATGCAACAAAAACAACAATGAAAGCGGCAGTGTTGTGACTTGTAAATTCTACAATCTCGAGTGCAAGCGAGTGTGCGCGTATATGTGTATATGTGACGCAACAACAAAACCACTTGCATTTCATGTGAGTTTTGTGTGTGTGTAGTGGTGTGCGTATTGATTGTTTTTCGTGCCGCCTGCGGTTGTAGGAGGAAACCGGCAGAGCGCCTAATTCAAGACGACCAGCAGGCTGGGCAATCGCCATGCAAGGCAAGAGGCAAAGACAGAGGGCGAGCGAACGACCCGAAAACGTAATCAATATGCCTGTGCGCTTGCATTTGTACGCTTGCTTATATAAATGTGTAGGTATGCTATCGGCTATTTCGGCTGGTCGTGGCGGCGCTGCGGGCGCGTGCCTAATAATGTGCTGCCGACGCGCCGTTCAAGAGGCTGCCTGTTGTGCGTTATGGGCCACCAAGCTAGGGCAATGCGGTCGCACTACGATGCAACTCACCGCTGCTCTTCTCACCTCGCCACACTTCAGCACACCTCCGCTCGCAGCAGTTGCGTGTGCCAATGGCTGTGCGGGCTGAGGGGGCGCAGCTCCAAATGTGTTTCTTATGTTTTTAGTTTGGAAAATACTGAGCAAATCACCACATAATTACGTGAACATTTGCATACAACAACAGGCCACCGCTGCACCGTGTAGAAAGTAATGAGGCCTGCGGCAAGGCAACACATGTGAGCTGACAGTGCGCTGATGGCTGGTTTTCATTGCAACTGTCATGTGCTGTCATTGACATTGTATGCCTGCCTCGAAATGGGCAAAGAAGGCAACTCGTAACAAGGGGCACGCCTGCATGCTGCGTACAACAACAGCAACTTGCCGAATGCAGTTGAAGTTCTGTAGCATATCGGCTATTTAGGCATTCAATTCGTTTGCGTCAGCTGTCAATGGCTGTCTGGAGGGAAATGCACGTGCGTGAACCGTTTGGCGTGCCCACATCCACAAGCCTACAGATCTACAATCACCCAGCCAAATTTATAAATTGATGCCAACAGTAAAGACTTGCTCGTTTCATTTGGAATTGTCTTCATATTTTCCTCCTCTCCTTCCCTTGTTTTGTAAGGCTGCTGATGAATATTACTGTTTAGCGTCGTCTTTGGGCATTGTTTGGTTTAGATATTTATTTACCTTTTAATTAACGTTAATTCGGCGACGCCTCGAGCGAAATTGCCTGCGGCTCGTCAGTGTTGACTTGACGGCATCTCTGACAGTAGGTGTCATTATGAATTAACCGCGACATGCCTCAAAGAAGAACTCCCGTATTTCTGCTGCTCCAAAGGGTGTGCCATTAAACGTTAATTAACCGTTTGAAACAGCAATTTATTAATAAATATTTTTTTTGTGATGAAGTTAAATTTTTGGAGAGGAATGTATGGAAAAACTTATAAGGTTATATTCTAAGTCTCAGAAAACAGCGGTGTCTCTCAAGTACATTTGCGCTAAGCAGATAAATAAATTAAGCAAATTTTCAAATATTCTTTTGTTGTTTTCTTTTTTTTTTTGTTAAATATTCAACTAAAATTTTCAAAACAATTGAACTTAAGTACAAAGCAGAATTCAATGAAAACTTCTTTCTTGTTCTATTACATTGACAAATCGCTTTCGATTGAATAGTCGTTTCAGTGTTGTGTCTGGCATTATCCTCTTATTACGAAGAGCATGTTCAGCGTTCACGGTAGCCAAGCAAACCACTTCAAGGTGCCCCAGCGCCCCTGCCCGCTGCACGATTGAGTATCTTTAATTGAAGTGTCACTCTTTGTTTTACTATTTCAAATATTTTGTTTATTTTGAATACTTTGAGTATTGCTGAAGTGGCCTGCGGAGTGCTGTGATGTGGTCAATTCCGAAGAATGCGTCTTTTAATTAACATACAAGGCTTTTCGATATGTGAGATAAAATAAATGAAATAAATATGCAAATAGCTGAAGTGTTTAAGAAAATAAATAAACTGAAGCTTGTTGTTGTGGTGATTTCAAAGCGGAGTGTGCAGCAACAGCAACTGATTTATTTGGCATATTTAGAGATCGTTAGTTGTTGTTTTATCTTCGTTTCTATATGTATTATTACGATTTTCCACACACTTACAGATAAAATAAAAAAAAATCAAGTTTTCTTATAAAAAATTTTATTAAAAGCGATAAAACTTAATAAATCAATACACAAAGCCCAAGGTGGCACAGCAAAGAATAAACCGTATCGGCTCTTCGAACGCTTCATTTGCATTATGTGACCTGTAGGTGATCTCCAATGAGCTACAGGTGTCTTTAAAATAAGAAAACTAAACTCAGTTCAGATTGTTTTTGAAATGGCTTGCCTTATAGAGTCGACATCCACAATTTTATAGAAATTTCAAATAATCATCTTGTATACTGAAACTGTTAACAGGGACCTTAAAAAGTAAAAGTATATCGATCCACGGTCGATAGAAAGTGAACACTGGTGCTCAGAAAATATTTTTCTTAAGGTTTCAGTTAACGCCGAAAAGACTCTCAACATTACTGCGAAATATTGGGTAGTCGAAAAATTCTTTTCGCATTTCTAATCAAAATTCAACTTATTTTTTTTTTTATATTTATAACGAACTTTAATGAACCAAATATGTATAATTTTGGTCGACCACTCTTTTACGCACCTAATTTCCACAGGCTGCTCTTGAAGCCAACTTTATTCTATTAAGGGAATTTTGCATTGACCGAAACAAAGGATAGTCCGATGGTGCAAGTTCAGGGCTATATGGTGGATGTATTATAACTTCTCAGCCAAGCTCTCTCAGTTTTTCCGAGTCGTCAAAGATTTGTGTGGTCTAGCATTGTCCTGATGGAAGACGAATCCCTCCCTGTTGAACAGTTCAAGCCGTGTGTTTTCAATTGCTTGCTTCAATCGTATCAGTCTTTGACAGTGTTCTGTAGAATCAGTCGTTCAACCAGGCTGGAGCAGCTCATAGTGGAGGATTCCTTTCCAATCCCACCGAACATTCAGCGACCATTTGTTGAGCTTTACCATGCCTGGACCATTCACTTTTTCGCGCATTATTGTCGTATTTGTCCACTCTTCGTCTCCTATTACCATTCGCTTCAGAAATGGTTCGATTTCATTTCTTTTCAGCAAAGAATAGCAGCTGTTAGTTCGGTTCATAAAATTTTTCACAGACAATTCATGTGGCACCCAAACACCGAGCTTCTTTTTGTATCCATCCTTTTTTAAATGGTTCAAAACCGTTTGTTGATGAATATTAAGTTCCTTAGCGATAATAATTTCATCGACTTTTTCAACGATAGGTCGACCAGAAATTTCCGGAACGGATGCGAGCGAGTCATTGCTGTGCTACACGAACTGATACATTCTTCCCTATAGCGACTGATACACTTACTATAGGTCTGTTCGAGGTTAGTAAATTGCCAGTTGCATTAAATTTCAGACACTAGTTGTTACATCTTTATATGTGATGTTTAGGATATACAAGATTGAATTATGAGAATTATCAAACTTGGATGGAAGTTATTTAATGTTCTCGTAGTGCTGTTTTCATCAATTTTTTAACATCACAAAATATATAGTTAGATCGATTGAAATATGGATGAAGCCTTACTTCCTCAGCAGACTTACTTATTTAAAAGCACACAATTTTTGTTCAATTACTAAAGTTTTTCTTTACTAAGCGCGACAGCATTTTTTCTATGTAGGCGGAAAATAATACTGTTGTAGCACACATTTTTTGACTTTTGCGCCAAATATACCAAATATAGACGACGGGTATGCCGGCTGCTTGTGAGGTGACACCTTCTCATTAATCAGTTTGCAGCAGCAACAGCCCCTCCCTTCTTGATTTGTATCTATGTGGCTGTGAGAAAGGAATACACATGTGAGTCAGGCGCAACTTAAAGCTTTCAGATGGGAAACCCAGAGATAAGCAGGCAAGCATTTATATAAACATTTTATTTTAAGTATCACGTTTGTTGCTCGCTTCTTTTTTCCTATAAAGTATTAAATTGCATTTTGGAATTACATGACGTTCCTTCTCCCATAAAGATCTCTTAATTTGTTTGAAGCTGCATTTCGTCACGTTTTCATTGACTCGGCATTTTCTTCATTTTTCTACCTTCTGAATTTTATTGCTCGCTGCGCACACTTATACATATGACCTAATTTCGTAGCGTAAGTGTGTGTGTTGGCATTTACATTCCGTTTCTACAAAGATGTGCGAGGAATTTTTCTGGGTGGAACACAATCATATGGACACAAAGCCATTTAAAAACTGCAGCTACTGTGAGCAGTTTTCTGGGGCATTAATGTGTCTTAATTTTTGTTTTAAAGCTGTGTGAGGTCGCGCTGCGCTATTAGCTCGGCAAAAGTAGTAGCAGTGATGATAATTTTATAGTTTTAGTGGCAGCGCAATTTCCTTATCTTAATAGTCAAATAACTGTTCATATAAAATTAAAATAAACAAAAAGGGAATAACAGTAAAACCAAAGAAACGTGCTATGTGCCTCGTAAAAATAATTAGCATTAATCCAGAAACATTTTAAACCTCCTTGACAAATCAATACAAGGTTTAATAAAGAAATTTTCGAAGCTCTTAATTGACTTCTTTAATGGTAGGTTGCATTGAACCCATCGAGCCTCGAATTGGAATATTGTTCCTTATGAATTTGTCTGTATATTTATTAAAAGGCTGGGTTAGGGTATTCTAGATGCTGCCCTGAAAGTTGGATAAAACTTCGTTCTACAGCTTTAAGGACAGCCTCCATACTCCCCATAAACTCCAACTATTATTCCAGTTGCTGCTTGTAATTGAAGCATTCTCTTGAGAACACAATATTTTCTGTTAACTTTGACAATAAGCATCCCAATTTTCGTATTGGTGTTTAACAAGACTTTTTGACCAATTTATCACGGACCACTAAAAAAGGAATGATATGAAAGCTCTTTCCGGTTTCAATTAGTTTTTGCAATGCCGCTTGGAACAGCTCAAGTCAAATTTATCAGGTGATATAACATATTTGTATTGAACTTACAATTTTTTCAACTTTATAAGCTAGATATTATATATGGTTTAGGGTTCCTCTCATAGACTATCGCCGCATTATGACAAACCAAAAAACTCCAAAACACAAAAAAAATTTCCACAATTTCACCATTTTTGTGCTGCGCAAAATGAATAAGAATGCGGCATTAAAAACCAATAGTTTTGCTTTACAAATTGCACCCGAATTGCAGTCAACAACGTGCTCAATTGCCGGTCTTTAATTACAAGTTGGCAGCGAGCACGCACACACCAACATAAGTGGTTCGCTAAATCCCTGCCCACGCCTCACCGGCGAGTAGGCACACAGGACGAGCTTGTTATTGGCACCACGGCAGTGCTCACCGATAATGGAGCCGATAATGGAATAAGTGCAACGACGACGATGAAGCTTACAATCAGTGCCAAAAAAACTCAAAAAAAGAAAAGAAAGAGGCGAGATAAATAAACGAAGGCGAGCGACAAAAACCAAAGAAACACAAAAAAAATCGAAAGTGTCCGAAGTGCAGCCAGCAACAGCGGTAATGGGCAGCATAAACATCGACTGGTCCATGCAACAGTCCATGCCGTATGTGAGTGTGTCCACATACTGGTATATTCATGCATGCGTCGATAAGTAAATGCCTTAAATGCTCGGTTTGTTTTTCCACTGACAGCCAGGTAACCGTCAAAATGGGCGCAAAAACCGGCGTCAGTGGCGAGCGAGGAATGAGGTGTTAACAAGATTTTTTAACGTGATATTTTAATGGTTCAGCAAACAAAATCGCTGCTTTTTGCCACACTTAAGTACACATAGGCGCAATTTTTTGAACACACTTATGCAAAAAAACAAAAAAACGAAGGCGGGATGTACTTGCAACGTGCCGCGGGTAGTGCGCGCATTATCGGCAAATTTGTAATTGTGTCGGCGCAAAAACGCGCTCGATGAAAGGGGCGTGCGTGTGACGGTTTGCGCATCGCGAATGTCTGCGTTTGTACATCCGCAAGCAGAGGAATATGGGTGAATGTGTGCTCGTCGGCGATGGTTTCTGTTTGAACGCACAGACGCCTCTGCTTGCACAGTGGTTGCCTTTTGGTGTATGCAGCTGGGGGTGTGTCCCTTGCAATCTTTATTTAGCCGACCTGGAAGGTGCGAAGCATTTAGAGGTGTTCACCGATTTTTCTTATCTCTTTATTTCGTTTTTATTTACTACACTGTAAAGTGCTGAGCTTATTTCTCCACACCAAATAAATTCTGCGAAATGACAAAGTGTTCTTAAAATCAGTTTGTCAACAAATGTGGGCCATTTGCGGATTTAAGGTAAGGTTTTTGTATATTCACTAATTTTATTAAAGGATAATTAGGAGACTAGGTCAAGGATTTTTAAAAAGAAATTTATCTGATAGTTACTAACGAGAGTTTTCTCAGAAGACTTTTTTAAATTGGCGGTGTTTCTCACACAGATCATTTGAATATTTATCTTGTAAAGAGGATGGAGCCATGTGTAGATATTCACGAAGTGAGGGAAGTTCTCTGACTTGCCAGAAACGATTCCTTTATATATGGTTCAAGTAGCTCATGACTTCCGGTCTTAGACCATGTAACCTCTGGTCAGCCAAAATGCATCCGTGTGAAGGCTAGCTAAAGCGAGAAGGAAAAACATCTCTCCCCAGCGTAGTTACGGACCCGCCACGTAAAAACACACCCCCTATGAAAAGATTTCGGCTACTCCAAAAACGAAGAATATATGGATGTTAGTCTTTTTAGATAACTGGACATTTCTTATAGACAAAGTTTCAATTTTTTAACGACAGGATATGTACTTATTCAAATTCGATTTAATAACTAACTATATGCTCATACAAATTGAAAGTTAGTTAAGTCCTCGGCCCAAAGAAACGCACAAATTTACTTATGAAAACCTTTTGTTTTGGCTACGAAACATGGATTTTGGCCTCCGGCGTTGGTCCAGTATACTACATTAATTGCTTTCAACGTTTTCCAATTTGCTGTTGATTTAAATTTCAAATTTTGTGTCTACACTCCAATAACAATTTATTCCGTGGCCGATAATATCGCGACGTAACGAGCGCAAGCAAGCACATAAACAAATAAACAAAAGCATACTTATGCATATGGTACGGTACACTCGTGGCCATTACCTCGTTGCACCAATGCGTCGCGCCACTTGCGCCCTTAAGCAGCAGTGCTTAATTGCGACACTTTAGTGGCGGAGCGGCAACGATTGATTTAATTACAAATCTTGAATGGAATGCGCAGAATAGGGCCCTGTAGGAAATGCTGCATAAAATATATTGATTGCATAGCCAATAGCCTTCACTATCCCTCGCAGCAGTAAAGCTTTGCATTCTGTTTAGGGTTTGAAGTTCACAAATACGATTTTTCTAGTGCGACATAGCATAGATAAAGTTAGTTTTGGTAGCATTATTCGAGCTCACGGGCTTCAATGTCTAGTTATGAGCCATTCGTCAGTTAAGTTCTGCTTAAAAAAGGTTCTTTACCGCAAGCAGGACTCTTGGTTAAGTTAATTGGTAGACAATGGTTCTAAACCTCGGTTTTGTACTTACCTATGAACTTTGCGAAGTAGTCGCACAGGTTACAAAAATCTGACTAACCCTACTTCTGGCAGGGTAGCTACACGATGCTGTCTTACACATCAGTACACCTTTCTACGCGCATACATACATATGTAACTGATACTGCAGTAAAGAAAAGACCCGGGTTTTAAAGTATGTACGCCGAGTGCGCTGTATCGTATTATTTTTTCGTTTTCCCTTTTGCTTCACTTGTATGTTTTCCTTTATGTTTCATTTTGCTTGAAGGCAAATCAAGCATCAACAGACCATTAATCGAAGGCGCTTACTCAAAGTGTATGAAAGCGTATTTATTTATAGTGTGTGTGTGCGTTTGTGTACGCTTTCTTTCCTCCAGTCCCTGCAGGCTAAAGCTGCGCCGCAACGTGCAACATTACAACAACGTTGTCGTTGTTGTCATCGTTACCCGGCAAAGTGCGCTGGCTGTTGCTTTATGCACTTAATAAAATCAAAATACCACCAAAGTGAGGTGTTAATTTATGCAGTTTGTCGTCTTTGCCATTGCACACCGTCACCGGAGTTACATTTTGAAACAACATCGTTCGATGGACATATCCAGCCCAGCAGCAGGAGCGACAAAAAGTGCATTTCGTTTCAAAGTATTGTTTTCGCCCAGAGAGGCAGTCGCTTTACATATTTTAGTACCATGGTCGGGGCTTAGAGGAAGAGGAGAATACTTCTACGATATATATATATAGGGACAGGGGTATTCTCGGAAGAGTATAATATTTCTTTATCTTAGTATATTCATAGAGGAAGTAAGTCTAAAAAGATCAACTCCAGCGTAGGCAACAATGCAGGGACGGCTTCAAGCTCACTGAAAAATTAACTCCACTTGTTGTTAATTTGGATTCCCCTCCATAGGAACATTTTCGGCAACGAAAAAGCATAAGAGTTGACTAAGTCAAGAGACTCTCTAGACGAAATCGAGGCGGAGACAATACCATGTCCACTAGGAGCGATCAAGAGCGAGTTCAACACTCAATTTGAACAAACAGCGCATAATAGATGAAGATCGACAACAAATGCAGGATAACGAAATACACATGGCCAAACTATGACAGAACAAAAATCAAGGGCTTATTACAGTTTTTAAGGCCCTATGTTCTACTTAGGAACTACAGGAATATACAGGGTGGCTGATGAATTTTGCTACATTAAGAAATTCAAATAATTTTTTTTTTGAGTGTATGGAATTCATAAGCATTCATAGCTTCATAAGTTTTAAAAATAATGGAATTTAGATGCCCCCTGCCTGTTGATGCATGTGCGGCATCTTACCAAAAAGTTGTTCATTACTGCTTGGAGAGTTGAGAMWGGAATAGCCGCAATTGTTTCTCGAATGGATTGCCTTAGTTCATTCAAATTTGTTGGTTTTGCTTTGTAGACTTCCTGTTTGCAATAACCCCACAAKAAAAAGTCAGGTGCAGTAAGGTCAGGCGACCTGGGTGGCCAACGGAATGTGGAGTTTCTGCTTATTGAGATATCAGCTTATTGGGAAATTTTCTTCGCAATTTTGTCATAACAGGTTGGGCTATGTGAGGAGCTGCAACAGCTCAACAAGAAATTCTCATTCGGCGTAATTCTGGATAGAAAAACTCTCTCAACATGCTCAAGTAACGGTCTCCAGTAACCGTAACGGTGTGACCGTAGATGTTTTGGAATTCATCATATACCAAACCTTGAATATCTATCTACAAAAAAAATAGCGGAATAACTATGGAATGTGATATCAAGTTAGGGTCTTACGATAGTTTAACAAAAAAGCGCTAGCAGCGCACACTTGATCCCGAAAGGCAACACTCTCACCTACCAACATGCCATGGTCAGAAAGTATGTTTAATGTTTCGGGTGAACATTGTTGTAAGAGATAATTTTTTTTTTTCATCCCATCTTCCGTCAAACAAACATTTGATCCTGCAAAGCTCAATCATAACTGTGAGAACTAATTTTTAATGCTTGCTGGAAGTGTCTGTTACAATTACTGATGCAAATCGACTCAAAGAAAAAAGTTGTTGGGTTTAAGTTGCATCTACATCCGTGGTTAAAACGAGAAGCACTGGAGCGCTCCACCACCCACAAACCTTCACACTTAAGCCATATCCTTGAATACCCTAGTGCGAAAGTGAGTATTATTACTCCTATAACGATCTTTGTCGGGTCTAGCTTGTGTCCGTTACACCAATATTTCAAGGGAGCCATATGTAGTCTTTAAAGAAGTAATTATTTCGACACTTCAACATTCAACTTAAATCATGTTTTATTGTTGGATCTTAAACTGATTACGGTTACAGCTCATTAAAAGCCTTGACTCCTCGAAATTAAGAGCAAAGCGGACTAAAGTAGAAAGAGGAGTTGCGTCTTAGCAATGGAAAAACACCAGAATTTTTGTCAATATAAACTGAATTCCTGGAAGCTTGTTTGTTGATTCACCTTTAGCATCACATTCAACCACATGGACAATTTGGGTTAATTCTCTCGAAACCTAAATACATATCCGTTAATAAAAGACAAGTATATGGATGCTCGCAAGACTCGTAAGAAGTTTAGCAACAACAATTGAGAGACGACAGAGGTTATAAGAAGGCAAGAAAACCAAGGCAACTGGCCGTCACCGGCAATGCAGGGGCGGATCTGCGGGCAGGTGTTGAAGGTGTCTGCAAACTGATTTATCGCTGTAATCAAATTGTAAGCTTTGAAATTACTTTGCAGCCTTTTTCACACCTAGTATAGCCGACGCGACGACAAGGCAATTGTTGCAGTTGCTGGAACGTTGCAAGCGGCAGTAGGAGCCGCAGCAACCGCACCAGCACCAGCCACCGTCATCAGCCTCGCTTAAAGTGTGAAAATTGCACGACTCACCTTGAATGGCAATGAGTGCCACGGCGTGCTCCCATCTAGCGCGTTTTCCTAGACAAAAGCTTTAAATTCTAGACCCATTGCTGGCTGCAACACTCCTCCCCGCACAACTTATATCCCATCACATTCGCTCTGAGTTTTGCGTTGTTTGGACGGGTGGAGCTGCCGGAGTGCATATGTTTGAGTTCGCTGCTGCTGAACGCCATTTTCGTGGCAGCGATCAAATTGGCACTGATCGAATTACAAAGCACCGGAGCGCGTGAAAAGTGTCTTAATTACGCCATTCGTTTGCGCGGCTAATTTACAGCCTCCATTCGATAGCAGCATAAATATTTATGTTTACGTGTTCAAATTCAAGCACTGCTCTTCACTAGAATCACGGATAACTAGACATCTCGTTAATTTACAGCATTTTTTAGGCTTTTCATACCTTCGGTAGGCGCTTGGCCTGTTCGTTTGGCGGCTTTGACCAATTGGTGGGCGCGCCAGTTTGGCGATAAATCTTCGGCGCCTTTTTGTGTCTATTTTTTTACATTGCAGTTTCTTTGAAAACTAGTTTAGTGCGCTGCGCCGTTTCTTGCAATTTGTATTCGGCATGCACTTCATTGTTTCGTATTAAAATGAGGGCAGCGATTGAGATCAACAAGTGGCAGCGCAGCAAGTTGGCGACTAAGCCGATCTTGCTTAAAAGTACAGCTAAAATAGTGGATCACATTTGATGGATAAATATGATTTTTATTATTTACATTTTATAGTGGAGTTGACCTTCGCTTTAGTTGTTGACTGCAGCTTATATCGTCTAATTAAAATACTGTTAACGCATTAAAAATCAACGAATATCTTTTGTGTTCATTCTCATGCAATCTGACCGATTTTACATATATTATTCGTATTTCCCAAGGGTGAATGCGTAACGGTTTTTTATCAACCAAATACATGTTTTTTCTAACTCTTCTAAAGCGTTGATGCAAACTTTCGTCGTAAAAAATTCTCGTAATTATTTCAGAGTAATCATAAGTGAAAGATGATTTTAGTAAATTGAAATATTTTCTTGATTTTTCTTTTTTCGACATTTTTCTAATCTATCTTATCTACTTAAAGCGCGTTGGAGCAAACATTTCTTCTTACTTGAGCACCTTGCTTCTTCCTAGCTCGTTACTTTCAAAATACTTACATATTCTCATCGCTATTCCAAGCACTGCAACTACCACTGATTAATTGCAGCAATATTCACGTCAATTCTATGCATCGATAAGGAGCATCCGCTATAAAAGCCTCTAACCAGTAGCAATTATCTTTCGCATTCTTGCTGACAGCATTGCCAACCGATGATAAAGTCGTCCGTATTAAGCCGAGCTGTCGCAGACATATTTATGCATGCATGTATGTGTGTATTTACATGTATGCGAATGAGAGTCTTTCAACACCGGCAGCTAGCTACATAACTATTAATAATTATGGAAGACACTTTAGTGCGCACATTGGAGCTGTCGCTGATGTTGTTGCTGCTGTGGACTTCGTGGAAATAACAGTAGCAGAGACGATGATGAGTATAATAACACTCAAATAGTTATCTGGTCCAAATCTAATGTGTTAGAAAGTATAAATTTGCTAAATGATGTCTGAGCTAGAAGACACCCGTTGAAGGAGGCGGGATACCGACACATCCGACATACCCGCAGCAACTGCAGTTCGCATAGTTGTGTAGCAAAGCCAGCTGTGACCACTTTAAGCCACCATAATTGCCATCGCTTTATGACTGACCACATAAATGCAAATTTTAGGTAGAGAAGAGGCAAAGGAGGGCAAGAGCATATACGTTGTTCTTATGTATGTATGTATGCATGTATGTAAGCATTGTATATATTGAATCAAACATTTCACACTTTAGACAGTTAGTTTGGCAACAACTTAAACCACTTTGTATGCTTTTTTGAACTAATAAAAATATTCAACATTTCCAGCAATAATTACTGATAACTTAAGTGAATAAAGCAATTTGGATTATTAGCATTATTCATACACACTGTATTTAGGCGTATTGTATACATATTTGCATGGCATGAGCTTTCACGTACATATACATACATTGCCACTAGCGTTCGGTCAACACGTCTTCTCCGTATACATCACATAATTTTCGCCTTGCTTGAACAACATTGTGACCATTTTTTACAAATGACCTTTCTATATCAGCTGTTCAAAAAGCTTTTCAATGAGCAAAAAATAGTAAGAATTTGTACATTATTTCAAATTCTTCATTAATTCTTCAAAATCTATATCGTCCACCTCAAGGCAATCCTCTTAATTCAAATACACTTGCGTCAACGTCTTCTTCTTATCATCGAAACAGTTTTAAAAGACAATTTCCGGAAAAGCCTCCAATGCGCTTAGCGATTTACTTTTAATATCTTTAATTGACTGAAACGGTTTCCTCGGATCGGTCCTATGAATTTGCTAAATAGCCAGAAATCACACGGAGTTAAATACGGACATTGAGGCACGATATTGGTTAAAACTTTGTCGATAAACTTACGAGGAATAAATACAGCATGCGACGGTGGTGCAAAGACCAAAAGTTATCAGCCACAATTCCGGCCTGTTTGTATGAATCCTTAATAATCGCCTTGATTTTTGACCTGATTTGAATGGTTTTTTTTTGTCTTCGGGACACCTTTGTCAGGATATTCGGCCGATTAATCGTCGGTTTACGGGTCGTGGACATAGATAAAAGACACATCGCCGAAAAGCAATCGTGCTTTCCCGTTACTTAGCCCCAAACGGTCTTTCAAAATAATTTTCCTTCTTATATTCCAACGATGCCAGTGACATCTTTGACTGTTAATCGTCGATTCTCAAGCACCAATTTCTTTACTTTATTGAAAAAAATTCTTCGATAGATGAGTTTTAGCGCTTGAAGTTGGATGCGAAAAAGTTGTCATAAAACGAGACTATTTAGTGAACAACCCAGTATATTTGCACTCATTTGTATAAATAGGAAACACAGAAAACTAGATATTTCTATTTCATGTATTTATTAGTTTATAAAGATTCTACAAAACAGTACACTAAAAAATTCCCTTTGTGCTGAAAGCTAAAAAGTATATTCTAACTAAAAAGAAAATATATACATGTACCATATATATAACATATGTATATACTATATATTATATATTCGTGGAGCAGCATCACGTTCGATGGTGTTATTTTTATACACAATTGAAAACTACAAACGGAAGCGGCACTTAATGTCGGCAATAAAAATTACTTAACTTAAAAAACGTAACATTCTACACAGAATTACAGAATTACTATCTATTGTCATAAACAATGGAGTGCGCTCGCTACACAGCGGCGGCGCTCAGCTAAAGTTGATGCCAATTTGTTTAGCCTAAGTGCTTGCTAAGCATTCAACACCCCATAAAAGCAGCGAAGAGCAAACACCAGATTATTTATGTAAAAAGTCAAGTATAAACACAGGCAAGGTAAGTATTTTTATAGTTTCTGAAAGCCGAGCGCACTCCAAGGAATCAATTAATTAATGCACTTTTGCCGCTGGTTGCCCTTATGAACTTCATAAAAAGCAAACATTTACAGTGTGTCGAAGAAGCCAAACACAAGTTCATGAAAAGCAAATTCGGAAATAGTCTCGAAAGTATGAGCCGCTGAATATTTTCTGATAAGCATTCAAATTGCTGATAAAAAATTAAAGAATGAAATAATTTACCCACAATTTAATTGTAAAGTGCAGGCAGGCGAAGAGCTACGAGTAACAACTTCTTCATTGAAGTGATGTGAATGAGCTCACAGTTCTACTCCCTAGCTAGGTGCGTTGGATAAATTGCATTCAAGCATGTGAAATGAAGGATCTTAAATATGCTTATATGGAATAATTGAAAACCCATTGCTCTATATGTTCTTACATATTACATTACATATATACATATTTATATTACAAATACCATCACCATAAATAAAGAAAATCATATTTTCAAAAAGAAAAGCTAAATATACCTCGTCGGTTTCAATTTGTTTATCTGAAAGGCCAGACCATCGTACCTCAAAGCTATTAAACGTACGAATAGATATGAACTAGAGATACAAAATTAAATTGATACTTACTTCGATCAGAAAATGTAGTATATTTATGAATAATAAAAAATCCAAAATTAGATAAGTTACTTGCTAATACTTGTCAAAGAGAATTAAAATTTTTTAATTTTTTTTTATACTGTCGAAATAAACATACAAGCAAGAARTAATAATCGCCCACAGAATAAATAGCTAACATACGCACCAGGCCCATAAATACGTGCATATGTATGTATATACCATTGCATGGTCAGTTCACCATGTTATACTTATATCCATATAGATAGAGTATAACATATTCGGTTGCAAACGAACTTATTAATCATCATCATCTTGTTTAATCATCATAGYTTGGTGATGAGACAGGATAAGACTGATACCACTTTTCTCTGATTAATATCTGAACAAAAAAAATTAAAACAATGATTGTAACAACAAAGAGAAACAATTCCCTTTTTCAGTCAAAAATAGTCATCAGACAAATATTTTGCCTATAACCACTTACCATACTGAATATTTGTTAAAAAGTGAGTAGCAACATTAACCGGAGGTTTGAAATGAACTACATAACAGATAACAATACAATAACAATGCCCCTCAATGTTGCTATTATACAAAAGAAGTACACATTTGACGTAATAAACTTCCATGAAAAACAAGAAAAAACGTTAACTTAGGTTGCACCGAAGATAAATACATTTCTGTTAATAACTATGTATTCAGTTTGTTTGGAAGCTATATGCTTTAGTAATCCGTTCTGAACAAATTTTTTGGAGATAACATTGTTCTCTTAGAAAATAATATTTACCAAACTTCGTGAATATATCTTGTCAAATTTGAAAGTTTTCCATACAAGCATATGATTCCGATCGTTCAGCAAATTTCAAAACGATATCTTGAAAACTGAGTGACTAGTTAGTATATATACAGACAGACAGACGGACATGGCTAAATCGACTCAGCTCGACATACTGATCATTTATATATACATATACTTTGTAGGGTCTCCGACGCTTCCTTCTGAGTGTTAAAAACTTAATTTATCCTATTCAGGGTATAATAAAAGAGTATTTTTGAAACATTATGCACGTACATAAGTATACATATATGTATATAAGTGCTTTCAACACATACATTTAATATATTTAGAGTTTGAATAACATTTTTGGCAATAACATCGAACTCTCCCAAAACTAACATTCCGGTGATGACATTAACATTTACGATATTACAAACACTATCTTCGAAAAACGAAAGAGCACAAATTCTATATTATTCGCAATTCTCATATTTGTTATTTTTTAAAAAGTACAATTGATTCCTCTAATGTTATTTATAAATCAAATTTCCTCCATTCATATGTACTAAAAAGCAGTATTAATAAAATAGCGTAATTAGTGAAAAACATTTTCGAAAGTGATGCCGTTAGCAGTATGTTACAAGTAGGAAATGAGTTTGTACGGTTTGCGTGCTCTCTGCAACCAATTTTGATACAAGCAGAGAGCTATACAGATTTCGAAGAGATGTTGAGCGCTGTTCTTCGCCGAGCGCCGTTGTGCTCCACTGCGGCATGCGTGCGCTCCAATACTTCATGGGCCACGCTCTCAATGCCGCAACCCATCGAATCTTCGTTTCTGCTGCACACAAGAAGAAATAAACAAGCATAGGTGGTAGGCGTTTTGAAAAGAGGCAAAGCAGAGTATCGTGCGTATTAGATATTATTGGTATACATTCAACGATTAACATGTGGTCGCCGCAACACTGCTTTGTCGGTTCTCCGCAGCTCCAACGAATACACGGCAATTGAGCGTACAGCGATGTTACTTCGTTGGCTCGTTGCTGACCGGTTCGCTATGTTGCACGTTGGTGGATCGGCTTGCATGCCTGCTAGAGTCGACTGGTTGGTTGATTGTTGGCGTTGGCTCCCAAAACGAAGGCAGCGAGCGATGTGAATTCGGTCATTTAGTAGAATCGCGAGCTCAATACGGTGCACACGCTTTGAACGGATGAATGGCGGAGTACACGTGCATATTTTGACGACTAAAAACAGTGAATGTGAAACAGTGACGAGGCTTTTGTTTTGGTGAATTGCTTGATGTGCCATGCAAGCTAACCGTAAATCGCTCGCATTAATTCACAATTGAAGTGAGAAACAAAATCAAACCTAAAATGCCAAGCTGCTCTAACGGTGAAAGTGTATTGTGTTTCTATTATTGGCAAGGCATATCAAAAGCACCGACGACTGCCCTGCTTCACGGGATGCGGCGTTCGTAATATGCAGTGCTTGTGGTTAACTTTACATATAACGGCTTTCGCAGAAGCTGTGCTTGTGTTGTGCTGAATGAATGCGTGCATATAAGTTACCCGATATTCTGCGAATATAGCGAATGAAATCAAAAACAACAAATGCAAAAACATCAAGTATCCACGACATTGATTCGGCAAATAATTTAACAGGTGCGAAACACGCTTCGACAAATTACGAAAAATAATATATATAGTATATACTTCAATACATGTGTATGTGTGTGTGCGATAATACTAAGAATAATATGCTTTGAATGTGTGCTTGCATTTGATCTGTAAGTGTATGCGATTTCCGTTTCCTCTGTGGCAAAGTGTTGCGAATAATGAGGAAGGCGCTGAGACATGAGTGCTTTGGCAGTAGAGTGAAGTGACGTTAAGTAAGGCCAGATATACCGCTAGTTTGGCTGATAAGATAACAGTATATGCATTGGGGCATGCGACAACGAGCAACTTTTCTTAAAGCCACAAGGAGAATGCTACACAAATCCAAGAAAGTCAAAAAGTTTTGTTTGTGGTGATTTAACATGATTATTTGAGTGCTTGCAGAAGCACTTAAAACATTTTGCAATATCTTAGTGCAGAATAAATTTTATGGAAGGCGGAAAGGATTTGCTTAGCACCAATAATATAATGACACTTGTAACTGAATTACGAAAGAACGAAATATACAAAAATGTGTTGAACAAGGTGATTTCACTATTGCTTCATTTGGAAGGCAAAGAATTGTTAAAAAAAAAAAATAATAGTAACGGAAAATTGTGTTGAGCAATCTCTTGGCGATTTTCAAATTAATATGGACTATCAACTATTATTAAAACGATAATAAATTATTATAGCCTACTTCAAAATTTCTGGGTCAATGACTAAAAATCGCATCTGTAGTTTTCAAAGCACTTACCATCTCAATTCGTGCAAAAGCCGCATTTGAAATGATTTTCTCTCATTTGAAGACAGGCAAAACAAAATAAATAATGTTTAAGTAAAGAAATTTATTCAAACATTTAAGCAAATCTAATAGAATGAAATTGCTAATTATTCGTAGGCAAGTAAATTGGCAGATTTATGAGAATCGCCAAAAATGAAATAAAGCCACAAAATAAACTTATTACACACAGACAAAGCGACGTGAACTGTAATCAAATAAAAGTCACATCAGCGAAGCTTTAAACAATAAACAATTCTTGCAAAGAAATTCCAAGAAAATAACAACTCAGTGGCGGGCTAACAAGATCTGCAGAGCCATATTGTCAGACCGAACGGCCAGTATATTTTTTGTTTCGGCAGAAAATCGTTTATTCTCGTTTGTTTTTGTGCACTAAGTTGGTGGTAATTGGAATTTACGGCGTAAAAAATGCAAACGCACGATGGAAATGGAAGAAGCAGAAACAACAATAGCTTAAACGAGGGCCAAGGCCAAAAGCTTTACGCGAAGTTGTTAGGCGATGCTTCACGGCTTCTTTCAGCGAAAGTTGTTTATTTGCATGCCTTTGTGTGTGAATGTGTGCGCCGTGCGCCGAGCGGTATACGCCTGCGAAGTGCTCTACCCAAAGCCCTGGCAATATTTATCTATTTTTACGGCGCGCTTAAGCACCAGGAGCATGCTACGCTGACTGCAAAGTCTGTCACCGCCGACAGCGTGGTTGTCTGCCACGTGGCTTATTAAAGCAATTGGCATCGCGGAGCTGGGACGGCCGTTCACCCCCATTTTACTAACCACAATTTACTCACTCGCATCACAATTGCCGTTGATGAGGCCTCTGAGCTACACAATTTGTTCAGATCGACTGGATATTACCGCGCTTCTTGAGTGTTATCGCACTTTGGCATAGTTATTTGCGAAATAAATTGTTTCAACTAAATTCCGCTAGTACTCTACAACGTTTTCCATAGCTTGCCTGTGGTGGTTGACATCATATCGTATGCATACACAATGTATAATTTCCCGTGTGTGGCCTCAGCAGCGTCGCGCTCGGTCTCACCAACGACCAATTCACTTTTATCGCTTCATTGAGTGTTTATAAAATCTGCACACACATCCCCAGTTGCGGGCGTCAAAAGTCTTTACATCTGCACTGAAGATAATTCGCCATGCTGTGAGTTATTTATGCAATTTTCTTCATCCTTAATGCCGAGCAGCTAAGCAAATAAACATGTGCAAGCTTGCCTTCTTACCACACACCCATCCATTCAGCCACCCACAGGCCCACGGACCGAACACGCCCTTCGCTGGTATTTGCCATACGCTTCGTTTCGCTTCCGTTTGTCCCCGAATGCATTTACTGCAGCTTGCCGTCTATTTTTAAAGTGGCCCATAAAGCAGGAGCCAACTAAAGCAGCTTTCCATGCTCAACAACTTTAACAAAAATAGCGTAAATGTTTCTGAAAGTTCTGCGAAATTTGTATGACGTGCAAATTTTTAAGCAGTTTTCCGCTCGCTTGTTTAACTTATTCGCTGCTGGAGTTTGCTTTGTTTGTTGCCTTTCATTTTGTTAGCATTACTCGCTGCGCGCTTTGGACGCTACTTTCGCCATATTAATTTTAAAAATATTCAGGGAAATTTTTGAAACTATTTACTAAGAAAAAAAGGTTTTCGCATGACTATATTTGTGTTCATGCGTAAACCCATGCCAAAATTTATATATATTTTACGTTTATTTTATAATAAATTGGTATTTTTTCCATCATAAATATAGAAAATCACTGAATTTTTAAAATAGTGACTTAAGTCTTTTTAGCTCTCTAAAATTTCACAAACTCTTGTTGGCAATGGCTTGCAGAAGTCAGAAAAGAATTTAACTAAATTTCATTTTTTGGCTTTTGACATATTTCGGTCTGGACTTTTCTAACCTATTTCCACTTTTTGTTTTTATAGAACATTTAATTATTATTCTTTAACTTAACTAAGCTTTTCTGTAAAAAAAATATGAGAGGTAATTAGAACGGATATAATTTGACACAGTAAAAATTTTAAATTATCAAAATTAAAAAATTTTTAAGGAATTTAGAAATCTTTAGTTCACTCTGAAAATATTTGTTATTTTACATATAATTTTGGTTGTTTTGAATTCACTGAGTAAAAGCCTTCAGTTTGCCAACTGCTTAGCACCACATTAGTAGAGGCTTAACGGGTTTAGTGGCGTCAGCTAATAAAATCGGCAAAAATAAATGCCATAAAAATGTAGTGTAATAAAATCAACGTGAACTGGAATGAACGACGCACGCACACATAGGCAGACCGGGAGGCAGGCAGGCAGGCAGGCAGGCATGCAAGCCTAAAAGAGTAAACATATGTGCATATGTAAGAATATTAAAGAATCTTGACTTGACACACCGACTCAGCTGCCAATTAATTTATCAGCCTTACTGCGGCCAATTTCTCTGCTCTAAACACACAACCACAACAGACAACAATTTTCGAAATTTCCCAACATTCCTTCGCTGCTGCCACTCACTCATTCAGTTTTTGCTCTTTTTTTTTTGCTTCTGCCGGCTATTGAACAGCTAATCGAATGCTAACGTCGCGCTCAAAGCTTACATTCCGGCTGAAATTAATGCAAATTGCCATTTAGAATTTAGTAAGCTCATCGCAAATAACGAAAGCAACAAAAAACGCTGCGGTCACACTAATCAAGCCATTACAGGTGACTAAAAAGTGGTACTGGAAGGGCAGGTTTCTTCAGCAAACTTGATCTTACTCTGATTTGTATAAGCGTTTTACTGCAGGATATTCGGTAATAATAGCTGCTTTATATCATTCTATGACGCTTCATCAGCTGACAAGTGCTTTGAAGGTGAGTATCTTACAGTGCTTAATTTATAATTATACTAAACAGATTAAAAAGAAAAAAAATGCTCAACACATTGAGATTGTTTTCCAAAACCCCACTAAACAATTTTGCCATATAGATACATCAATGTTTGAGAAAAAAATATGCTAATAGAATTTCGTAATAGTTTTGGCTTTAATTTGATGTTTTCGCTTAATGGCAGTTAATGGGATTTGGCGTCTCTAACTCCGCAAGCGAAACAGAAAGAAACAAAGTAAGAAATCCATTCCGACACGCACAATTGCGTGCCGCCTGCAGTATTCACCTCAAATTTAATTTTTCCTCCAATCCATCGCCAATAGTCGCTGATTTCTGTCTGACTTTAATTGATTGCTCTGTCGAGTTGCTTATTTTTGGTGTCGTTTTACATTTCGCCGCTTTCGTAAGTTAATTCCAACTGTCAAAAACAGCTGTGCTCGCTTTGTCAATTCATATGCACATATTTATAATACTTTTCAAACATTTGTATGTTTTGTTTTCTTGTTTTATTTGAAAGCATTGGAAGTCGAGTTGCCAATGTGTTCTTTTCATATGCCGATTTAGTGTTTAAGAGTTTTGAAATATTTGGAGATTACTTAATGTTCTGTTTTTATTTAAAGATATAGCGGCGGAGAGTTTTATATCGACTTTTACTTAATTTTGGTTACATATTTTAGCTTAACGTAGAATATTTATACTTTCTGAACAGGTCGTAAATTATATATACTTTTTTACAAAACTCAATTGCATAGAGTTTGAATTTTACATATTAGTTTTTATGCCGATTACAATCAAATTCGAACAAAGAATAAGAGACGCATTTATAACCCACCCTTTATTTAAGAGGAGCAGTCGAGAGCGTAATGTGAGAAACCTATAATTTATTATTGACGGACAGAGTTGACTTGTTATATCGCAGGTGAGCTTAAAAATAAACAGACCATTAATTTATTTGAGGCACACTAACAATTCGCTTTGGCTGTTGTTATCTTGTCTTATTAAATGTTTTTGGACATATTTTACCTTTTTTTCTCATTTTTTCTTGCAGTGCGCAATTTCCTATTTAATAAGCAGGCCAAAAATAGTTTTCCATTAAAAGTTTTTTTTTTTTTGTTCCTCAGACTTCCGACGCGCTTATGTCGAAGGTACGTTCATTCTATTTATTATAAATTCCTCACTTTTTATGTGTATTTGTTATAGTTTACCTATGTGATATAGTTTCCTTTTCATAAGGGGGTGTTTTAAGTGGCGGATCCCAAGCCCAACGCTCAACTTTAGCGCGCCTACGGTTATTCTTTAGCTACACAGATGATACTTGGTCTAAGTCCAGAAGTCTAAGCTGTTTGAGTCTTATGTAAAAGAACCGTGTCTGCCCACTCCCAAGTGGATGGCGCTCAGAGAACTTTTTATCTTTTTTTTATCACTTGCGTGAACTTTCATACATGACTCCATCCTCCAGCGATGTCTACGTCAATTCATATTTTAAACTATTTTTAATTTTCTTTGAATCTACACCATAACTTTATATCAGCTGATTGGGTTCAAATCCTCTAATAATAATACCCCAACATTGAAGTTGCCATTGCCAAAAACGAATGAGCTTCTGTGCCACGATAGTTTTGATTGATTATTTTAAAACGGGCGACCGAATCTACATTCGAAAATTCGCGACGATCTGTCCCCAATTTCCAGCGCTGGATATGCGGCGGCGTCTGAGCCCACTCAAAATGTTCGCCAATGTGAGTGTAATTAGCCGAGTGCTTATAGAAAACTTAGAAGGCAATCGGGAACCTTAAGTGGCATTGGCATTCAATTAATTTTGATTGGATTTGTCGCCAGCATTCGGCACTCAACGCCAAGCTGCAGACATTTTTCTTGGTTTCCACTCTAGGCGATATTTAGCTGAAGCTACTTATGCTGGAATGCATGTGTATGAGTGGAATAAATGACGCTCACAAATGTTTTACGGTCTAGACAATATCCATGGTTTTATTGAACAAGTTAGATGCTTTCCACGACTTGAGACAGTGGCAAAACAAAGCAAAAGCAAGATAAACAACAACAAAAATGGTAATGTGCATGCCAAATTAGAGGCGTCGCTGGCAGCATGTTGCAACACAAAAACACGCCGGCCATAAAAAAGTAACAACATAAATTTGTAATATTTTATTTTACATTATTTGCTTGTGCCTTCTTATTTATTTATTTATACACGCTCATCTTCAGTGTTTCTGCTCTCTCTTTGTGGCGTTTTTGCTGGCTGTTGCTGCTTGCTGTTGGTTGTTGGCTGTCGTGTTTTCATTGTTTTACAAGTAGCTGTCAATTGCTGTCGCTTGCCGCCTGCTGCCGCTGCCATCGCCTGCCTGACAAAATTTATCATTTTATTCATTGGCGTATTGATCTATTGTTTTTGTGAGTGGACGTTATTTCAGCCTCCACCAAACACTTTTTTGCCATTCTTAGCGTATGTGCGCATGATTTATTTTCGCATTCCCCTTGGGTCGGTTTTTTGTGTTTTGACTGTTGGTGGCTGTACCATTGCCAAGTTTGGCCACATTTTGTCATTATTTTTGTTTGAATTTACAAATATATACAGACTTATGAATGTGATTAGTGTTAATGAACATGCGTCGCCTTTTCACATATCGAGAATCAATGCTGTAAGCAGCTTTCGTGCCTACTTCCGTCAGCAGTGTAAGTGCCCCGAGCTAGCAACAGCTCGGTTGATTTGTTACACCGATCTAAGTGCGTGTGAATGTGTGCCCTGCGTCGACATAAATCTGTTCATACCAACAAATACCATTAGCATGCCATTGAACTTAGATGTGCCAGCATAAGTATTCGTGTGTTTCCAGACTCTGTGACTTCTGTGCGCCGTCYAACATTCCATTCTTGCATAATAGTTGTCTTCGACATAAATCTAAACGCATGGAATTCTTAAATCCACGATGCTTCGCAGCGACCTTCTTCCAATCATGTTATGTGCGTTTGAAGAGTATTTGCATGACAAGCTGTTGAAGCGACCTTAAGATTTACTGGTTTTCTTGTCAATATCTTGTATACAAGCTTTGTAGTTTTGAGCCTTTTTACGATTACTTATTTTCATTACACAAATTAGATTTTTGATGACTTCTCTTCACATTTATTTGAGAATATGTGTTGTTTTCCCTTCAAATATTTGCAGCAAAATTTTAATAGTAAAAATTACTAAATTGATCGAAAGTGAACGAAGTTTTCGCGTCATTTATCAGAAAATAGGTTTAAATTGGTGTAGACATGATAATAAGAAAACAGTTTTGAGGTAAATACAATTTCTGCTGTAGAATAAATGGTTGGGGCGCATACTTCGTTCAACTTCTGTGGAATTTCAGTCTAGTTTTGGGTGTACTTTTTTTTAAGTTCGAAGGACATATTCTAGAACAGCCAAAACTTCATCATTGCGCGGTCCTACGGAAATTCATTTATATTTTGGAACTGATTGGTCTAAAAGAAGTAAAATAAATAATTTATAAAATGTAAGCTAGTCATAAATAACTGAAAATGAATCAGTTCATTTTTCATAACATTTTTCAGGAACACTTTTTTTATAAGTTTCCATTTATGGTTAAAAATGTAGAAAATAAAGAAGTCTCTTGACAAATGTACTGATGATAGATATCTGTAGATATCTTTTAGTCGCAGTGAAGAACGTGGGCACCTATTACAGTGCGAAGAGCTCTGTTCTGAAAGATCTGAGTCGTTTCAATTTCCGATTCAGCTGGGCTGATCCAGATTTGATTGCCATGCGCTCAGATGGACCTGTTTGAAAAATTGAAGAATGGTTTACAAAAAATTAGAAAAATACAAAAAAAGGTATATATCACATTAGGTTTAGGGAATTTAGTGAAAATTTCGGTCTTATAAAATATTAGCACATACGAAAACAGTGAGGTTTCCAATATAGATACTAAATCTTTTGAACATTACCTAAATTTGTACTCCCGCACTACATCGCATTGAACACAATAGCTATGTTCCTTTTTATACCCTGAATAGATAATATTAAGTTTGTCACGAAGTTTGTAACACCCCGAAGGAAGCGTTGGAGACCCTTAAAGTATATATATGTGACCTGGTCTACGGAAAGGGGACTTAGGTATCAAAAAATCAATTTTCACTTTTTAGTTGATTCGGATGGAAGATGAGATGCTTTTTTTTTACAGCTGTTTCTCAGGAAACTAGTTTTCGCACGTTAGCTCCCTTTTCGTAGACCAGGTCACATATAAATAAAATCTGTCCGTCTGTATATATACGAGCTAGTCCCTCAGACCCTAACACCATTTGTAGGAACTGCCAATATCGGCCCACTATAACAGATAGCTGTCACACAAACTGAATGATCGGAATCAAATGCTTGCTTGGGAAAACTTCCTCAATTGAGGATAGAAATAATGTAATATTGGTAGACTATAGGTTATAGTTGCAATACAAATCGAACGAACGGTATCAAGGGCTTGTGTGGAAAACTTTCGCGTTTGACGTGGTATCTTCACGAAATTTCGTTTAAATTACTGCTTAAGGTAATAATATAAACTCCGAAAAAATTGTTCAGATCGGATTACTATAGCACATAGCTTCTATACAAACTGAACACATAGCTACTGAAAGAAATACACCTGTGAAGGGTATATTAGGTTTGGAGCAGAAGAAGCTAACGTTTTGTCTTGTTTATTTATAAGCCCGGAGAGTATTTTGAAGCTTTTGACTGGACTAGAATTTCGAAACAAAGATACAACTAGTATAACTAGAGGTTAATGCTAAACTCTTCAGAGCCTAGAACGCTGAGTGCCGATAAAAAGGGGTGAATAATAAGATTGAAGTTTTGAACTGCGACTCACGGTCTATTGGGCCCTCCCCTATGTCATATATGGTCAGCATCGTGAACTATTCCAGGAGGGAACTCCAGAGCTCCATCGACTTCATATTGCATTGCCGAATAAAAAATATTACTGAATAAAGGAAAAGGCCGAAATATCTTGTTCATAAGTAAGACATTTGGTAAATGGACTTTTCTTCTAGCGATTAACTACGCTAACATGTTTGACTTCTTTTTTAAATTGTGCTCCTATATAAATTTATTTAGTTCGTTATGTAAACTAGTAGTTGTTGCATTCAATTGAAATTATTTGCTTAGGTGTGGAAATTCAAGCACGCCTTCTTCCATATCAAATTACCTTCGCATATATTTGTCTACCAAATTATATTTGGGTAGTGAGTGAATAGTGATATTTGTATATACTAGGTGTTTATGGTGGAGTATGAATGTATATGGACATCTGTATCCATTAAGCCACAATCAATTATTTCTAACGCACAAATAAAGCGAATTGCCGACTCATTACCAGTAGCTTAGCCGTCAACCGTTTGTACGTACGTATGGATGTGTGGCTCAATGGACGCCCGCTGATATGTAGTATGTGTAATATGTGTATTGATTGCTGGCGGTTATCGAGGAAGGGATCACACTCAATAGCGATACATTGCGCTTAATTACACGCCTATACACACGAGTATTCACCACAAAAACCGCAGCCTATACACACACGGTGCATTTTATATTAGCCATTGGACACACTCACATACATTCCGTCCAAATGAGCTTGTGTGCTTGAAGGGGCTTATGTGAGTCAAGTTTGCAGCGTAGCCGGCTCTTGACGTGGCGAAATGAGTTGACATTGAAGCGATTAGTTTGTGGGCACGCCGATTGTCATGATATTTGGAGCTCCGTGTCAGATTATCGCTTGTCTGTGCTACGAGCATTTTTTGTGCCTAAGCCCGGGCATCAGGCGCTGTGACATGAGGACATGAGAACATTATCGTAATAAGCCAGACGAGCACCACTTCGCCAGACAGTCAACACTGGCTGGTGATGGCAAAAGCGTTTAACTGTGGAATATCAGGAAATGAATATTTAAGTATCAAATTGGTTTTTGCGTTAAAATATCTAACAAATAACCGCTATTAGGCGTGATACTCGTAAGCGCTTCGGGTGAGCACCAAAAAATTATATGTCAGACATTCCAAGTTACTTATGCTAGTTCTGGTAACTTGTAGTCAAGTTTTGTGTTTCTACGAAAACAAAATAGCTTAATTTTATCAAATTGGTCAAAAAGACAGACTTCAGTGCCTGCGGTGAACTTTAATTTTCCGGATGTTGGTGTGCTATTCGCTAGATCATTAGATCGTTAGACAAACGTCATATCATAAACCTACGTCTCGTCACCAGTACTGAGGTGTTTGTTCAATATAGGTACGGTTAAAAAACGACGGTGAATATCATCATTTTTACAATTGGCTTTAGGTCTCAAAAGCTTTAACCAAAATGTGTTGAGTCGATCCATAAGAAGTGTTAAGATAATCAGTTATCCCTCTGTTGCCAACATGATAGCTTTGAAGCTCCATTCGATGACTTCACTGAATGCTTAGTCGTGATAAAGTCGACTGCCTAAAACACTTTTGCAAAATTTTCAATGATTCCGTAGCCGCAATTTCATTGAAAACACAAAGTTTCAACTCGTTGCTGATCAGCGCGGTTCAAATTTGATCAGCTGGTATATCTACTTGTGATTGCTCAAACACACTTTTAAATTTTATATGAAGTAAGTGGAATTAAATATCGTGGCTAAATGTGAAACTGACATGTAATATTGAGGTTGTTTGTGTAGTAATTTATCCTTATATTCGGAGATGTTCATCGTTAACTGAGTTGTAACTACCATTTTGCTTCATTGCCCAAAATATTTTGATGCATACTTAAACTGAAGCAATTTTCTGTTCTTGCAAGGTCTGGTACAACGTAAGTGCGAGTATGTCAATATGTATATGTATCACGTGTGCCTGTAATTCGGTACGATCAATAAACTATTTCCTATATATGTATTTATACACATGTAAGACTTACAAAAGTAATACTCAAACACTGAGCCAACACAATGAAACATGCGCTACACACATGCATGATGCACACTCTCTTCCACAAGTCGTTCTGTCATTACATCAAGAACGCGATTTTAATAAAATTTACACTTTTCGCAGAGCGTGCATGCCTATAAATGCGTATGGACGTGTGTTCTTACTTGTGAATATATCCTCATCCGTGTGTACTTGGAAGATGAAATGAAAATTCATTAAGAATTTCATAAACATGTCAGCATGTGGCGGAAGAACGCCAGCGACGCTGAAAACGCAAAAAGTACTCACTCTGTTCGCTTGTTGGGCCAGCGGATGCGTATACTTATTATGATATTGCTGCCTCTCCTTCGTCCTTTCCACAGCCTACTTCAGTTTTCCACGATGCAAGTGGTGTCCTTGTGATAATTCACTGGCGGCTTAAGTGTAGTATTTATGGCATACAGATTTACACGGCGACAGCCGACAGCCGACAGCCGAGCTACTAAGGGAAGATGCGACGGGAAAAGTAAGGCGTTGCGAGATTACATATGTATGCGTGTGTGTATTTTAATTATGTATACATATGTGCGATTGCGCAAGTATATCAAAATTGTGTATATACACTCATGTAAGTAATGTGGTTTCGTTCGTCTGTGTTGATTTTTTCCGAGAGGGCCCATTCGGAAATGTTGATAATTTAAAGCATTTTTCGATGAAATATGAATAGTTCCTGTGACTTTTAGTGCTCATTTGGCGTGGTTTTTTGAAGCTTGATCTTGGTTGGACGGAACCGTCAGAAAGGAGAATCAAACAAAATTAAACTATATTCTGATTGATTCTGGATTTTCAGTTAATTGTAGTAACATTCACAAATATGACAATGCATTTTGAATAGATTATATTCGAGAAACATCCCCTAAGGTCCGCCTGTGTTCAGTGCTTAAATTTAAAGATATTACACAAATGTAAGGGAGGCTACAATGTAATTCAGAGCGATGTCCTTGCACACGGAATTGCATGCGATTTTTTACTATTAACATACCAAACTATACGCTCATATCGAATGCACAGACGCCTGCCTACAAATATATGTAGATGCAAGTGCGATACTTATGCTTGCCACATGTCGCAATTCGCAGTACATATTTCGTGTTAATTATCCTGCCTGTGGCTTCTCTCCTTTCGCGCCATCCGCTTCGCTGGCCAGGCCCATTCGATATAACGATACCATCCAATGCTAACGTTGGCTTAAAACACATACATCTTTATTTATTTATTTTTATAATTTAACGTGCAGCCCAGAGGCTACATAACTTCGCTAATAAATTAAATCAAAACATATGAATTCCCCACACATTCATTTTCATCGATATTCGTATTTTTATTGTTTTTCTGTTCTGTGATGGTGCAGTCCTGGTGGAATTTGAAACCAACTATTTAATACCTACAATGTTTATATTGTGTTAACTGATCACTTTAAGTTAGACAGTTACACAAGGCTAACACGATTGTGAAAGAGGAAGGTAAATGGCAATTACTTCAAATAAAACCTATTAAGCGGAAAAAGAAGTTAGCTTACCCTTTATATTTTAAACTCGGCCACGCCGTTTGCGGTGACGGATAACTTCTTTACGGATCACCTAAAGTGATAAAAATCGTGTTTTAGGTGAAACCTTAACTTAGAACTTGGATGGCGGATTAAAAAACTACAAATTAGATTTTTGGCGAACATTTTTACAAAACAATGAAAATTTTGCGACATTTTTTTCCAAATAGTTGTCATCGACAAAAATCCTTTGTCGAAGACTTTATGAAATGTAAGACTTATGCAAAATTTCATGAAAATCGGTTGAGTAGTTTTCGTCGAGAAATCTTGCGAACCGACTTCCCAAAAACAAAAAAAAAAAACAAAAAAAAAACAAGAAGAGACGCGCACTTAGCCTAGTTAGCCTCGAGTGCACTACTTTCAGCGGCTGTATCTCCGAAACCATTATGCGGATCAACTGGAAAATTAAGAAAATATTCTAGAAACCTCCAGAATGGTGTCATACAATTTAATAATATACAAATATCGATTTTCTGAAACACCATAAATCCATGTAATCCCGTGACACGCAAAGTTGGTATTTGGTTTTCGGATTACTAAAGCAACATTATAATTTATTAGTAGACTTTAGCAGTACAAGATTTACAAAACAATTTCGCATACTTTCTGTAGTTTTTCATAGGCTTTTTCAAACTCTGAGCAATAATATAATTTTCCAAACTGTCTTCAAAAATAAAATATATCCGGTTGCTACAACTTCACGCGATGCACCAAGTTCGACATTTATTTTAAAACAGAACAGTGGACATTTGGTCGAAAAAGGATCTGTCGCGGCGCTAGTTGTGAGATTATCGCTTGGTCATTACATGATAGATGCAATATAATAGTTTTTTTTTAAATAACTCTCGAAATGCTTTGAGTGTTTTCTTACGACCTTTTCAATGTTTGGCAAAGAGTTTTAAATGCAATATTTAAGTAAAAAAAATATATATATTCATATCTTTATTTCCATATAAACTTGAAATGCACAGCATATTTATACGGATAGTTGCGCTGCCATAAAACCGACTTAATTATACGCCGTAAAAAATAATTTAGTTATCGGAGAGTGAGGCAGCAATTTCAGTGGGCGGAATGTAAACAATGTAAATGCCATGAACGGCGCGCAGAGTAAACATTTAGCTTTTCTGTATATTTTTTGTGCGGCGCATAGTTGCTGCGCTTTTTTACCACTTACACAAACAACATAGCTATGCTAATTATTTCGCATACGAGGGCGGCTAGTCAAGCCAATGCTTTTTCCTTGAATTGCCAGCAATGCAGCATTATTTAGGTGAACTATAGTGACTAGTCTTAGTTTTATACAAACTTTTATTAAGTTTTAGTTGGTTTATTTAATTTTTTTGAAAGTTTAATATAGTTTTTCGATTTATGAGGATTGTGATATGTTCGATCTTTAAGTTACTGACCTATCAAGCTGACCTCTTACTGAGCATTACAGTGCGGTTTGCAGCGAAAGGGGAGGGTGCATATTTTATTATTAGCCATTAGTCATTTATTATATGTTTTACCTGCTGTTCGTGCTTTTTGAAGCATAATTATTGTATTCCACTGGGTGTGTGCGTAATCCTGTCATGAGGTCTATTGGGGTTAGAGGGTTTTATGCACAATTACTCAATTTATAGCACAACTTATCGGCTGATTACATGCCTCGTAACATGAACTATATTTTCATTGCCTGATTAGCGATTTTTATGTCGTTTCATCGACTTGCTGGTATTATGCGAAACGATAGCGAAATATCAATCGGGAAACTTCCTATTGTAGTCTGAATTACTTGAAGGTTAGTATGAAGGTTTGGGTATGTAATTTACAGAACTATCACTTTAATTTTCTCGATGTCAAATCTTAAGAAGTTATAATTAGTGGCACATTTGCTTCGTGGCTTCAATCGCCATAAAAAATAAGTCGCTGAGAAACACAACCAAATAGTGCATAGCCCAATTTTATCTTGATCAGTTTTCATTTTGTATATTAATTTATTTTATCGCCATTCTTTTTCTAGCTATTGCTTTATTTTTTATTTTCTTTCCGCTTAGCCGATGAAACGTTCTAGCCCTAGCCTTTTAATTGTATTTGTATGGAGTTGCTATGCAAATGGCGGCCTTGTAACATAATACGACTCATAGATGTACACCTAATACTAGTCAATAGCGAAATACTTTACAGTCAGCTTAAGACCATTCAGCAAGATTTTGCCAATGAACATGAGTATCTAAACACATATAAGAGGTAAAGTCTGTTACAAAAATTTGTTGTTGCTGAAATCTGTTCACATTGTTTCTGCGAAATCCCTTTAAACTGTTTTTTATAAGATTCGCAACACTTTAGTAATGTGGCTAACATAAATTCTGTCCGATTAGTCACCTCAATAGATAAAAATGGTCTTAAGGGTTTAAAGAGTACAGAAACCACATCTTATTTTATATTTATATTTTAATATAAGAAAAATGATTGGTAAACTTTTTACATACATAAAGTCGTACTTACCTTTTAAAGTGACTAGTCGATTCGATTTTTTTGTATCAAATTGATATAAATCGAAAATTTTTAAATTAATTTTTGAAATATTTTTTGTTGGCATCAAAGTACAGGGTCCGGCACTCCAATTAAAAAAGCCATAAATTGGGTTTGGAAAATTTATTTTATTTCTTTTAAAGTATAAAATGTGTGAAAATATTCATAAAATCGGGGCCAATTCACTTTGGCTCGATATAACCATCTTTTGCCTTAACTATGGCCTTGAGACGGTTAAAAAACGAATCGCAAGCTGCCCGAATGTGACTTGCCGGTATTTTGGCCCACTCACGGAAAATAGCTTTCTTCAGCCTCTCGAGACTGGTGATTTTTTTACCTCGGACCTTGCTCTCCAAATTGGTTCACAGAGAATAATCCATTGGATACGCATGTGGTGAATTTGAGAGCCATTGTGTGGTCGTAAAGAAGTTCGGAAAGTTGTTTTTCAGCCATTCATGGTTCACTCGCGCTTTGTGACGCGGTGACCACGGCTTCAACGCAGCCTTCAGAACACTTTCCCAATAATACGTCGTATTTACTTTGACGCCAGGCTCGATGAAAACAATTGAAGAGCGCCCATCTGCGGTGACAGCGGCCCAAACCATTATTTGTGGCGGGCCTTAGATTCACGTATGAACGTTCGGTCAAGTCAACCATATAGTTTTGAGAATTTACGAATTGCTCAATTGGAAAAAAAATTTCGTCAGAAAAGTCAATATTCGAAATTTGACCGCTTTCGGCCAAACGAAGCAACTGCTTCGCTCTCTCAAGTCTTACTTGTTGCTGCTTCGGTGTGAGATCATGGGCCTTTTGGAAMTTGTAAGGCTTGACCTTGAGCTCACTTTTCAATATGCTGCAGTTGGATATTTACAGTTCTGCCACTCGCTTCATTGGTACTCGTCATGATTTTCGCTCAAGTCCCTTCTTTACTTTCCGAACCATCTCACGTGACGTTGCAGTCTTTTGACGACCACCTCCATGGCGTTTTGCGATGCTACCAGTATCAGTGCAACGAGCGATGGTGCGATAATCAAAAACTTTATTCACATTAAGGTGTTTGAGCTCACGAGCATTTGCTGGCTGTGGTTTTCCAACTAAATATAAACTTTTTTTTTACCTGCTCACCTTAGAAGAGGGAAATAACATTTTCGATTGATTTGCAATGTAAATTAAATATCTGTAACCCAAACTAACACTACTAAAGAAGCATCTTTTGATTAATATGCGTATTCCTCGACACACATTTCACCCTGCCTTTTTGTCCAATTATTTATATTTTGCACTTTCTTATGAAGTTGCCAGCAAAGTGTTTACTGCCAAAACAGTTTATATTAATGTTCACGTACTATATGTGTCTGCAAGTCTATCAATCAGCTCAGATCGCTGAAGGTCGGGCTCAAAATGTGGATTGTTAAATTTATTTTTGTTCACATTTCACTTAACGAAGTCCAAAAACGATAAAAAAAAGGGAAGATGAGACTCAAAAAACATATAAAAAGCTTTAGCATTGCTGACCCTGAATACCTGAGGGCGTATGTGATGCGAGTAACCGAGCTCAAAATAAACTGTTACAAAGTAGTAGTTATATGTACACATGTATGTGTAACAAATTGAAGTTAAATCGTGTCCGAAGCAATTACGATCAAAACGCAAAACAAAATACAAGTGAAGCTAATTTTTGGCATCAATCAATTGCCAGCTGCCAACATCCATCAAAATACTAACTAAATATGCCAAAATATATGAAATATGATCAACGTGTTCGTTAATAAAGAAAAATACGAAGATTATTTGCATAGACAGACACAATTGTAAGTGTTCAATCAGTTGAATAGCAGAGTGGACTAAAAGGTTTATATGAAGAAATCTATGAATAAAGTATCAACAATATAAATCTTGTAGAAGTACACTTTGAAAATACTTAGCAACTGAAACAAGCTTCTACTTTCTTAATTTTTACTATTAAGCAATTGAAAAAATTGTTTGTAGCTTGATTAGAAGTACGAAAAGACTTTTTCTGCTGCTAATATATTTGCTTAAGAGCCTTACTTATGACTATGAATACACGATGAAAAGTGAACAAGCATTTTTGGCATAAAAAACTCAAGTTTTTCAAAAGTCAATCTACAATGTTTAATAAAATTCCTATACACAAGCATTCCACTTTTAATATCATACAAAAAGTCTACATTTATAATAAAAAAAACAACAAGTGATTATAATAGCTTATACAAATACTTGAGTCCACTTCAGCACCTGCTACTGTAAAAACCAATTTGTCAATCGCTTGCCGCTTGCCGCTTGACACAGGGACATTTATGGATTTAATAATTAAGCACACAATTGCAAACTAAATAATTACGAACAGTTGAGAAGCATTATACGTTTCATAGCCAACAAAACACATGACTATGCAAATTTCATCGATAGTTTTCAAATGGTTTCGGCCAGTATTGTATTCTCACAACACTTGCCTTATTAAGAGCCTAATTGGAAACGCTTGCTTGAGATGAGAGCGAAAATAAACACTTTAATTGCACAAAATTTAAGTCAACAACAGAAACTCCGGCAGAATTTCAATTAAGCCGTCAACAAAAAGTGTAATTAAAAATGATTGAAAAACCAAAATGAGAAACACGCCAATGACGCTGCGCTGCCAACGAACAACCACCGATGCAGTAATCAATTTTTCTGAATTGAAAAAGTAGTATTTATAGTCAACGTGATGGCGAACGGATAAATGCAATGCCGAATATTTATGCTCGAGAAATCTCCACACGTCGTGAATTTATGCACAGCTTGTCATCCACTTGGCCTTGACTGTAAAAACGAATCAAATGTATATTTACATAAATATAAAATAACTAACTAATAATATAATCGAACAGCCAGTGCTTCGGTGTGCAGCTGCCAGGGACGCCATTTATTGGGACTGTTGGAGGCCTGCGGCGCAGAAACCGCATCACGACAACCGAGTGACGTGTATTTTATGCATAATTAAGTTATTTGCCATACCACTGCATGCAAAGCATATACAAGGCATTCGCACATGCACATATACCTACTCGGAAATACTCAGGAGTATGTCTGTTTACGGATCAATTAAAATTATATTACCCCGTGTCTCTGTGGGGCCCTTTAGTAAAATATATTTTTATTTGCTGCTCACAATGCTCGCTTTTGACTGTCAATCAGTTGACATAGTGTGTATATACATATGAGTGCAGTGCATATTTTATACCATTTAACGTTGTTTCGTTAATTTTCGAAGTGCTTTGCTATCGAGTTTATTCATCGGAATTAAGGCTTATTGTGAACACTTCAAAACTTTATATTTCTAGACATACCGATATGCATGGCCACATAGGTCGGTTTTTGAAATCAACTTACCGCATAGAAATTAATTATTCTAATGAAAAATTTATTTTAATTTGCGGTCTAAATATTAAATTTTATCGAGGTAAATAACACATTGGTTCGTGAATGCCAATGGCCTAAAGCTATTCAGTTGAAGCCACAAATGCAAACAAACTAATGTGATATAAATATAGAAAATGAGAGAAATTAGTATGCATTTCATATAGTTTGCTTACTTACATACACAACTATGTTGATCAATAAAAATATAAAAATTTTTGTTTTTAGTAATAATCTGCACATATTTTTATAAAAATTATTTAAACACGTTTTTTAAATTCCCTTGGGTGCCTTCTATATTAACCACCGTAGTATTAATAGCTTCAGTGCACTATTGAGGTTATACTGGCTGGCTGCCACGCCTCACATGTACCTACTGTTCCTTTGTAATGCCATATTGGGAGATTCAATTTGATTCGAACAGAATTATTCATCAACTTTATTTGCACACAAATACTGTTATCAAAAAATGGGAGCGGGTCGGTGCTGCCGTATCCTCTTACGTTCTACTACTGGATTGCTGGGCTTAGCCTCATCGGTACAAGAGCTGTCGCAAAATTCTTTTGGCTCCAGATCAATCGCCAGAGATCTGGTGATCTTTAGGCTAGTCTATCCCTAGTTGTGTCCTATTGACGTCTATGTTGGGAGTTTTACCAGTCGCCATCTCCATGAAAACAACTCAACACTTCCTTTTTGGGTATACCGCGTTTGGAAGCTGAAGGCTAAACTTGGGACAGCCACCGAACTGGGGGTAATGAAAATGATAAATTCGAACACAGGAGTTTTTCTTCTTTCTACCGGTTTCACAAAGGACTACATACAAATTGCAGGTCACGTGCGATCTCTCTAAATCATCCGTCATACCTAACTTAACCTATTTGCGAAGATTAAGAGAGTCTTGGTATCTAGTTTTGATACTCAATCTACTCCATTCAACTGCGAGATTCTCAGATATGTAAGACGATTTCTAGATAGGTATTAACTTGCTTTTTTGGGTGTGTTATCGTTACTACTGTCATCGGACCGCTTGTGATCTTAGTAAATTGTAATCTGGCACTTTTCCAACAACCGTGCTGCGGAAACAAGCATGTTTTCAGGATCCGGGCGATTCTGCGTACTTTTAAGGCTTTTCATCTCTCCCTGCTTCACCTGTCAGTGAAAGATTTCTTTCTGAAAGGTACACCAAATACAAAAAGAGTTCTGGTAAACTAGTTAACTAATTAATAGGTTGAAGAAACGCGTTGTCGCTGATAACAATCGATTAGGTGAGCGAGGCGTGTAAGAGACGTGCAAGGTAATTTCGTGAATTAAATTTTTATCTTTACCGGAATAATAAAAGAAATATATTAATATTGACTGCACGTTTTTTGCAACAATTCACCTGTGACTTGTTAAAAAGCTGATTTATGCGCGCACTCGACGAGAAAAGTAAACACACAAAGAAAATAATGTGCATATGTTGGTGGCAATTTATCACAATGTGTCGCCCAGCGCCTGCCGTATTTGTTTATGAACGAAGAAAGAAAAAGCACAAATGTTTTCCGTCACTCCACTCCACTGCGAATACTCACACTCGAAGAACTTAAAAAAGCGCGCTTTTCTTCTCTGTTGGCAGTTGCGTATACGCACTGATGCATCAACGACTGGCAGCTGCTTCTCCCACTTGTACTTCCTGACTTCCTGAGAGAAGCTGTTAGAATTTGAGTGAGTGGGGACGTGCTGCCGATTGTCAGCAGTAGCTTTGAGCGCAACTAACTCTGCGGATATTTGCTCTGCTTTCAACTGAACCTCAATACATTTAGTTTTTAATTATAAGAGTGATAACAGACATAAATGTTTGACAAAGGTACAGGTATGACCAGAAACCATTTTGAACAAAGTTAAGAATACTGCTGTTCATTACCTGGATTAGCCTACCTGCCGCACTCCTAAAGGAAGATTTTTAGGTAATTTTTGGTTATTTTCTTTGAAAAGAGCTATGCTTTATTCCGTTATAAATAAATATGAGAGCTTTTAATAAATATTGATAATAAAAAACGCACAGTTTCTTTGTAGCTATTTTTATTCACTAATTTGCTTATTTAGCCACTCAATCCAGAAGGTCGTCACTTAAGCGTAAAGCTTTAAAGGGTATTCATACATTTTCATTTAAGGGATTCCGTTTCTTTCACTAATCTCTGGACTGCGTGGAGCTTCCTTACACAAGATTTTTTGCCGTTTTCTTTAATTGCTTCATTTCCATTTGCTTTAAAATATTTTACCGGCAAAAGCATTTTAATTCCAGACAACATGCCTCCACTACGCGGGAAGCGGGGCAGTTGCGCAAAATTAAAAAATCTCAGTACACAAATTAACGCACCACTTGTTAATCTGCTCTCCTAAACCAACAGTGCGTGAAACACGTTCTTAGGCTGCAAATAAAAAGGAATAAAATGGATATGAAATTTTCTTTATGCGCCATGGAAGGCGTCAGCCGGTTGGCGGCAGTAGGCAGTGCGCCGCTCAGCGAACAATGCCAACACGAGCGCAACATTTTTGGGGCCCTTTTAATGACGGCCGCCGTACAAGTGCTTCGTCACAGACGTCGTTTAAGCAGAGTTGCCACAAACGATAACTTTTTATTAAGTTTTTATATTTATTTCTTATTTCGCTTGGCGTATTTGGCTTTGTTTGCCTGAACTCTGCTTACACTTTGAGACTTTGCGGCCGCAAGCGTTTTTGTAATTTACATGCACAAAAGCGGCGCTACATACACACTCATACACATGCGTGTTATTTAAGGGGTTTGGATAAGTCTATTTATACATTTCAGTTGTTAAGCATGTAAAAATTTGGCTTGGGAAAATATGGTATTCGCTGCCGGGGCACCTATTGTAAATATGTAGAAGAAGTAGTACTCGAAAAAATTCTTGTTTGTGTTTAAGGAACACAGGCTCGTGTTTGGACACCTAAACATATCTTAAACTCAAAGACTGTATACGGTGATTATATACAAATTGAAAGCATTTCTTTTATTCGCACTACGTTTAAGCGACTTCGGGATTCAGTTGAGTGCCTTCCAAGGTCCTAAGATATGTTTGATAGGTCCCAATAACAAGGAAGATCAAAATTTCTTTACAAAAATCATGCATTAGAGGAGAAATGCTGCCCTCTCTAAAAGTAAACAGGGAGATCAAGGCAGTAATCATATGTTTTTGAAAAAATAAAAAAATATTTTATGAGACCGACAACCAGAAGGTTGACCAAATATGATGGCAAGGACGCTCTGATTTCCGCATTATTTTATCAAAAGTATAAACAAAAAGTTACTGTCAGAATTGTGGACCCGCAGGCATGCGAATAGATTCAATAAGAATGTTCATTAAGAAAGTGATTCTGAAAGACATCCTTTATTGCGAGAAATATTGATGAAATCTGTCAAAGCGATTACAATTCAAAGACATATGAAAACTTTTTTGTCTGTTTTGGGTAAAAAAATTAAAAAGTGAAACCCATATCATTAAAATTTCATTATAAATTATCAGGAAGACGAGATAAAGTGGTTTCTGGAAACCTGTCTGCCTCATGTCAAAAATCGTTACATATATTTTATCTAGTAACTAAAACTTTTTCACACATTTCTAGAGCACGAGTTTGCAGGCAACTTGAAAGAATTCACACGCCCTTAATGCTTGCGACCCAGAAATTCGTTAGAAATCCTTTCCTCTCTCTTTTGCATTAATCCCCAGTTACACTCCCCTTCTATTGTTACGAAGTAAAATGCGAAAATAAGCCCCGCTGCCGCATTTTTCTACTTGTCGCCCCAGAAAATCCTATTATGTTTAGTCAAATATGCAAATATGAATAAATACGAGCCTTTTTAATGCCGCGATCCACATTCAAGTTCGCAGCGACATAAACATCTACGCAGACTCTGTATGTGCTGGCACGCGATGGGATTAAAGCATAAATATTTCATAATACCAAAACAAAGTGAAATGCGTGAACGCATAAAGGAGCATCTGCGCCGCTACTTATTTATAAACAGTGTTTAAATTGAAAATCTTGGCTTACAGATATTGTGTGCGCGCATACAAGCGTTGTAAACGAATTTATTTACACTTCTGCATGTATGTGGCTAAGCGTGTGAGTGTGTGCCTTCAAGCGCGATTCCACTCTTCAATTACATATTCTATTTGATAGTGAAAATTACTGCGCACGCGGCACACCTCCAACACCAATTGCAATAAATTTCACGCTTATTTGTCTGCGTCACACGCGGAGCGCAGCAATCGCGGCGCAACGGCAGGTGTTGGCTATTGCTATTGCTCGGCAGGCAGGTTCGTTTGTTTGTGTTGGCCACTCAGCGCTAAACGCCCACGCGCTCGCCTACGGAAATTGCTTACACTTCAGATCGCTACTTCTGTGTCTGTGTAGTCAAACAACAGGCGGCAGCGCTCCTTGCGAACGCACGTTGCGCATACGCCACGCCGTACGCGGCGGAAGCCGCTTCTGCTGCACTTGTACTACACATTTTAAAATGCATTATCTGCGCGCTAAGTTCGCATATTTCATGTTCGTTCGATTGGCAGCGTCGAAGCCGGCTGCGGCAAGTCGCGCATATGAGCGCCGCCTGCGAAGTCGGGTATGTGCTAGTAACCATAGTAAAAAATTAGTGACTTCGCCGTCGGTGCGAGTGTGGTGCATAGCACGGGCGGAAACGGAAATGGATGCATGTTGCTGCAGACTGCCAGACTTGCCTTCTTCCGCCACATGGTTGGTGGTGTGCGTGTGTGCGCGCTGAGCATGTGTCTCGGTTGCCTGCTAGTTGCTGCGAATTTATCTACCTTTCTCCGCTGCACCTCTCAGGTCTTCTTAACGCTGGCACAAGTGCTGGAGCTTCATTGCAGGCTTCTTACAACATGAGTATCCTCACAGAGCGCACTTTGCTTCATGCGCTTTTTGTAGGGCTGCTTCCTCCTCTGCAGCTAGTTTGAAGTACACTTTTCGCCGATTCAACGATATGCAAACACAATTGTCTTCACCTGGCCATTGCTCAAGTGTTATCAGCTTGACTATTTCCTGCTGGCTCCATGTAGTGGCACTTCCCTTCGCATTCGATATTTCATCGCAGCGATAAAAATCAATAGTTTCCGAGGAATGCGCCGTGGCTTCGCCAACTGCAGCGCGGTCAATGATCTGCAGAATGAACGCGCTCACCTCGCGCGCAGTTTAACCCAGTTCAAAGCTTGCTGAAGACATTGTCTAAGACAATCGCACCTGCTGCTAGCCCAAATACTGGTAGGAGGGTGTGTGGTGCGGACGTTCGGCCAGCGGTAATCTGGTGGGCGTGCACCAACACTTTCGACTGCAACATGCAAAGAACTGTCGTTTAGTGGCGCACATGAACGACTAGGCAGTATTTACCCAGCACATAAGACATTACTCCTCGCTATGTGAGTATATGTAAGAGCTCCTTTATGTAGACCCTTATGTATGTGTATGAATGGTGATGTATGCATGTGTGTTCGAGGTTGTGATTATTGTTTTTTGGCGCATAATTTTCGGCGCTAGCCCTGGCCATGCCCTGCGATTACAAGAACACTCTCTAAAGCACTTTTACACACTCATGTGGTTGCATATGGTTGCATGTGGTGGTCTCGGCAAATCGTCTGGAGCAACCCTTGCATTGCATGCAAATTATTGCTGCTGCAAATTCATATTTTATTCGCTTGTTTGGCTTAACGCCTGCTGTCCGTAATTAAATTTAGCTTATCATGCCATAAATTGGCGAGCAATTTATGTTACCGCAGCGCACAAGTGCCCATTAATAATTCAGCCTGAGTGCCTTCAAAGACCTCTGAAGAAGCCTTCAAAGACCTCTGAAGAAAACTGTAAGCGACCAAGTGGCTTGAGGAGCCATGAGCATTTGGATGGTGTGCGTATTGGAGTGCATTGTGAATATTGTGGCGGCAGGTTTAAAGTAAATCACAGGTATGCAAACACAAATGCTTACAAATAATATGATTAAAACATATAAAACATTCATTGTGTTTATCGCACTCATAAGGACTGTGAAGCCAAGTCTAATAGTGTTATGCAATTGGTGCTCAAATGAGAGGTAAACCGATCCTACTTCAGCTTAACGGTGGTCGATGCAGATGTGGCAGTCTAAGTGTCAACCAAGCACTGACAAAAATATAATTCTTCAGGAAAGCAGTAACCGGTGAGAAGAAGCGCAGTTTTCACCACATCGACATTTCCTCATATGTAAAGTTGAGTATCTAAATATTTTACCTATGCTGTTCTAAAATAAAACTCGACGTAACTTCCTTCCTCTCTTTTATTGCGCCAATAACACCCTCTTTCCAACCATTCGCACACCCCTCAACAAACTTTTTCACATGTTCACCCTCTTTTTAGCTTGTAGCGCTAATTTGAGGCATCTGTGTTGCCACAGAATTTGTTTACAGTTTTGATACACTGCTGCGCGCCCTTCATCTGCGCTCAAAAGTCCACTTAACTATTTTCAAGACTACCTCAACGAATATAAGTGAATACCCCGGCCACGAATAGCTTCTATTTTCTGGTCATGTCCCATGGTCCCAGTGTCAAAATGCGCCAGCGTTAATCTAATGAACCTGATTGCGCTGATATCCGTTAATTAATAACCACTTCATGAATACATATGCAGACAGCCCCGTGTCAAATACTTGTACGCTGAGTTAGTACGGCCTCTGCAGAAGAGGGAATAAAATTTTGCTACATGTGTAAAAGAGATTATATATTTCTATATGTGAATGTGTGTGTGTGTTTTTGTGTGCTCTGCTGTCTCCTTGTACTCTGCATTTGCGGTTCGATACCAACAAAAGGTCGAGCAATGTAATCAGTGCCCTTGTGGGGTGTGATGTAAACAGAAGTCCGTAGTCCGGAGTCCGTGTGCAAGACGGGAGGTGGTAATGTGTGAGTGGTTGTACGTGAGCTTGAAACTTTTCGTTGAAACTGTTGAAAATCGCCTTAAAAATAGGTTAATTAAAATACGACCCCACTACATTTTTATTGCGCCATGCGGAATTGTGTTTTCCAGCGAAAGCCAATCAACTTACTTGTGTACTTGTGTTCTGGCTTAAACGTGGACAAGCACTGCTACAAATATTGTGTATGTATGTGTGTGAGTAGCAGCGGCACACCGCAAGGCTATGGGTGTATGTGTGAGTATTTTTGGAGCCCGAGCCAGAGGTCGTGCGCCCAGCGCTAAATAACAAAAATGGCTGGTGTGTCTGCTAGTCTGCTGGTCTGCGCTGCGGCTTTCAATTTTTCTGATTTAAATATATGATGCCTTAAGGCTGCTGACAGTAAGCCACCTGCTGTTGATAATAATCAAAGGAAAAAAATTAAAATAAAAACACGACACAAGCTTAATTCTCCGACAATGCAATAACAGGGATGAAAGCTAGTCCACCTTGTAGGCTTAAATTGGCGGCACAAGGACTTTTAATCAGAGCGCAACAACAACATCACGTTGCGCCGGCACAATGCCCTCCAGTATGTTGCTTACGCTATTGTTGTTCGAGCATTCTCTAAATTGTGTTGTATCGACATTGTTTTTGCTGCTGTTGTTGGCTATAGCTCGTCGTTGCTGTCGGTAATGTCATAAAATTTTATTTTCATGTGAGTGTGTAATGAATGCCAATGAGGGCAGGCTTTCAAGCCGGTTAACTTGGCTAAGCCAGCTAAGCGAGCCACCATGCGATATCATCGAGCAGCATGCTGGCTGGCCGACGACCGCCACAGGCGACGAGGGTACACAAAAGCATGCAGGACATGCTTCCACTGTGTGTGTGTGTGTGTTTAGTTGGGAAAATAGCTATGTTGGTTTGAAAAAATAATGGTAAAACTTTGGCGACACAATAACGGCTGGAAAATCCCGTGGTGGAAGGGTCAAGCCCATGTGATAACTTCTGCAATACATTTACATTTACAACAATGCTCCAGTTAGTTGGCTGCATGGGTGTATGCTGTTGTGCTCGAGTTGATTTTGTTTAAGTCCATATGGAAATTTCGAAAGTGAATGGAATATTTGGCAAGTATGTGTGTAAGCTAACAAACCCTGTCAACCAGTGTGTCAGTGTTATAATGGCTGGCCCAAAACTAATGCAATGAACCAAACATTCAAAATTAAATGTGAAATAGTTTGAACTGAACACATCCACTTTGTCCATATAGTCTTCTCATAAAATAAATTTTTATAACTATTTGGCTTTATCACCGCAGGAGACCATAGATTATGATATATCCGTTGCCGTAAGGTAATTATTGAAATTAGGTAGAAACTTACTGCTCATCCTAGTCTTTAAATGTCGCTGCTTTAGTTTAGTTCCAGCTAATTTAATAATACTAACTTGACTTACATCTAACTTCCAAAAGTAGTGTTAGCTAGCAAATTAACGGAAGCTCAGAACGTTATAGGTCGGGGCTTGCTTAAATTCATAAAAATTTTAACTCCATTTCTTTTTCCTAGAGACTTTTGCTTACCATATACTTCAATCGTCGATAAATGGGGTATGAAATCGATTTTTGGGATTTTTTGCAGTAAATACTTGTCTGCCATTCGGATCTTTTGTCTCAGAGATTGCCTGTCGGACCTAATTTATATTACTTCGCATCGCGATATCTGGAGAATTGCCTAAAAATACGTCGAACTCAGTCCGATAAAGTTAAAACTAAAAGACTGTTCGGTAGTTTTTAGTTAGAAGTCATAGGGTCAATGTGAAATCATTATAATGAAGTAAGCTACACAAAAAGATAGAATTTGTAAGCCTCTTTTTTATTCTGTCTTAACATCTGTTTACAAAATCTCCATAAATAGTAAAGTGCTTTTTGACAAGACCGTCTTCCATATTCCTTCTTTTGATGTTATGAATATTTACACAGCTTTATTTAGGTTTTATTTTAGTATAAAAAATATCTACATTTCTTTGTACCATTGTATTCTCACTAACGCTTTTTTTTTCATTTACAGGTGAGTTGTTGGTCAGCTTGTTGGCAATTATAATTGATGGGACGAAAAACCCACAAAAACAAAATCAAATAAGGAAATAGCCAAAAGGTAGGAAAAAATGCGCTTTAAGGTAAATTACAAAATACTATAAACATACGAGTACTACAGCCCTGCCAATTATGTGGTGAACAAGTCAAGCTGATGCTGGTGAATGCTGCTTAAATCTAACAGTTCATTTGTTAGTCACAAGACTTGTCAGCCGAGCAATTGGTGCTCACAAATATATTCAAAAATTTGCATAAACTTATCTTTTCATCTCAATATGTTCTCGCATTCTCGATTACTAAATTACCATAATGCGCAAGCCGATTAGAAGATGTTCGTGGACATAATGCTCCTTCGTTCGAATTGTGGTTTTCTGTTTCAAGTGCAAACAAGTTTGAGGCGTCTCATTGAAATTAAAATTTTTATTATCGAAATAATTAATAATTTTGCCTAAGAAATCAACGAAGATTATACATATGTGTCTTCCGATTAGTAAAATATGTGCACAGCACAACAATTGGTCACAACACTTTATTGATTTTGTAACAAAAGCCGCTTTAAAATTATGAAATCTTAATTTTTGTGGCTTTTCAAAACATTTATGTGCTCTTAATTGTTTGAAACTGCTCGTTTTACAAGCACATAACATTGTGTCAGTGAATGAAAACTTATGATCTTGAGATGCCGATCGTGTGTTAGTGAAACCAAAAGGTGTTTATGAACTGCGCACAGCAACGCCGCCTCAACGTCTGTCATGCATGCGAATCGAACAGGCACACAGCCGTCAACGAAACCAGTTTGGCTTAAGCACTTTACGTAACAGTGCTGAACACATTTGTTAACCCCTTATTTGAATGCATAAAATTACTATTATTATTTTGGTGGAATTATTTTGCTGTCGCTTTTTGTGTCGCGAAGCATAATTTAATAAATTTATCGAAGATATATGTGAATATCTTTTATGTGGCTTTGCATAAATATTGTGAATATTTGCGTTAGCTTCTTTCTGCACCTTTTGTGTTTTTGAAAAAACAGAACTCGATTTTCCACTCAAAATCGCTACTAGCGCGCTGGACCTCGGTAGCACGGTTGACTGTTTCAGGGGCCTGCGACATAAATTTTGTATTGCGGCTTTGTTTTTTGGCTACTAAATCACACTCATTTAATTTGGTTATTTGATCGCGCATTTATGCTGTTCGGCCGATATAAGCCACTGAAAGTGCTGGCGAGCTTTTGATATAGAGCAATTTGCAGCGTGCAGCTCTTATTGAACATTAGCTGTGTTGCTTTGTTTCGGGGTTTGCTGGGTTCGGAAATTTGATTAATGACTTTTTCATTCCGGCAAAACCGCATTTTTCGCTGACAATTGCTCTGGCGGCATTAATAATACCCTCATTCGAAACAGTATAAATATACGTAGCATTGAAAGTTCCAACAAGCATTATTAAGCTTTGTTCCGCTATTTATCATACACACAGCGGAACAATCGCAAAAAATTATTGGTGTTGACATTATGATTTTTGAGGCGGTGAAGCGTTATGACTGACTTCAACTTGTAGAACATAATGCTTGAAGGCTACGTTTTTACGTTAAATGAATAGAGCAAATTTTTAGTTATTTAGAATAACAATTATTTTCATAATAGTGGCTTTACACATTTCATTTGAACCTAAAACATTGTGTTCATACCTTTTCATTGAGGTGGATCCATCATTCCTAAGAACGGCAGGACTCTACAAAGTGCAAATTCGTCTGTCAAAATCAAATTTTCTCAACCAAAAAGTTTCGTAAACGGAAATATGATACAAATACGATCCGAATCACCAAGCGAATCAAGCAAACTACACAAGCTGCTCCAACTTGGGGTGCAACACTGCCCTTACATGTCTTCTAACGCATGGACAATAGCATTATATCTCTTTCTTAGTACAGTATTTTTTTTTTCTTTAGTCTTATTTCTTCAAAATGTAAGAAAAAAAATAAACTTGTGTTTTCATTTGTCATTTGAATCATTCACGACAGTAAAACCGATCTGAAGACAGCAGCTATAACACTGAACGAATTCAGTTCGATAACTCTGTTGTTGCTTTTATGTATAATTTTTTTGCAAGAGTGCAGGCGCGAATCGAAGACATCTTATATATGATGATGAGATACTATATATGATGATGAGAAACTAATGAATATTCTAAATGCTGCATATTCCGGCAATAAAACTAATTTAATAATTCTTCTCGCTTATGAAAAAAACTTGCAAAAAAAAAACATTATTACGCATATATACATTTGTAAAGGATAATTCATGGTAATAAAACTGATCGCCTGGGGGTACAGATGTTGTGTAAAACGCAAAGAAATAAGACAAGAGTTCTTTTTCTTCTTCGTACTTGTAGCTGATAACGTTTTTGGGCATAGTTAACTATGTTGGGAAAAATAAATTGTGGAATTGCTGAGGTTATCATGATTCATAAGCCACTAAAACCAGGATATGGTGTATCTTCTTACAGACCCTTATCAGTTCTACCGATAATATCGAAATTTTCTATTCTTTTGTAGCACTTTAAAGAAAGTTGAAGCCACAGATCCCGACAAAAGTGTTTTTTATAAATCTTTGGGCGTTCGCAAGAAATTCCAGTCATTTGCAACTAGTCGAAAATTTTTTGCTCGATATGCCGAAAGATGGGATCTGCTAACCAGAAAAGAGCTAACATACAAAGGAGTTACAGAAGTACACAACTGGGATGTCAATAACACATATATTTACATATGTATTTGTGTACATCTGCCTTTATCGAAATACATGTGGTATTGTGAGCTTATGTCACTCTGGACGAGAGCAGCCCGAAATGCAATCTTGCAAATGGCGTCCATTACGTGGGCACTTTTATTGTTGCTGCTGTCTTTTGAGTTTCGCTAGATGACGTTGCGAGCTACACACAAATGATGCGCTCAAGTCCATCACAATGTAACAACAATAAACGGTTTTAATATTTTATTGTGAATTTGTGTGGCATGAAGAAACTGAATGACGCTGAAGCATGCAACGCTTATGAATAAATTGCGTTTGAAAACTAAAATGTGTGTTACAATGCCGCAACAAAGCAATCTTGGAGATTTGTGCACAATGTTGCAGCTTCGTATTTCTATAGACCAGTGGAGTGTTGAATATTTCTTATTAAAGCGCTCTTTTTTCCTCCGTGTAGATAGGTGTGGCAATAGGTTGAGGAATTGTTGCACAGTCCTTAAATGAGCATAAAACATAAACAAATAATATTACCACTTGGCTAAACGGCAAACCGCCATAAAACCGTTTGCAAGAGGCTGTGTGACGCCCCACCAACTGAGACCCATCCATTTCTATTATATTTTAAATTAAAATAAGTACATGCTTATTTTTACGACGGAAAATATTACGCTCGAGTGAGGAACACGTGCGAATCATACGTAAGATGGCTGAAGAACATTTTAACTTTTCACATAAATTGCATATCCTTGCCACCCCAAAAGCAGACACATTTTTTATTTATTATTGCCGTTTACAATTTCTTATGTAAACAATCCACGAAAGCAGCGCAAACGAAATAATAAAATTGCCTCCGAAATTGAAGAAAAACAAAAGGCCGCAAACAAAAAGGCAACGCTGCTGGCTGCCAGCAATACAAATGCTGCACGCCTTTTCTCACATGCCACATAATGTGGCAAATATGTCAAAATAAATCATTTTATTGAGCACAATAATAATTCTAATAATACGAAATGGCATGAAATAGGAGCAAACAACGCCAGTGTGCTCACACACGATTGAACACGCACACATCCAAGCACATGCCGCCCCAATAAACCAACAAAAAGTGCCCAACCGTCTCACGCATGTTTACCAGTTGTGGCGGAACGCTGCGTAAAATGGGACTTTCGAGTGAACACACATACATATGTATGCACATATACATTTACAAATATGGCTGTAAGAGTTAGTGCGCATTGGAAAGAACTCTCGATTGAGTTGAGTTTATTTATTCATGCGTCGAAATGTGTCGCCAATATTGTCGTCACTTAAAACGGCACTTTTTGCCCTCATAATTAAACGAGAAGGTCGAAACTAACAAAAAGGAACGTCAAAGGCACTGAATCGGAGTAAATTCAGGAAATTGGTTTTCTGTCTATTTGAATAAAAATATGCTGTAGAAGTACTTCACCGGATCCATAAGAAGCGTCCAATATACACATACAGTTTGCAAATACATACAAATAATAATTTCTTGAATATCATTCTATCAAAGAAATATCTAAAGCGGCTGTGAACTTTTTTATTTAGTACCTAATTAGGAAGAAAATAATTATACTTAATATTTAACTTTTACTTAAAGTATTAGGCAATTAAAAAGGACTAGTACAAGTGCTTGATGATCTCTCATATAGTTTATGCGAGCAAACGAGGTTACAAAACAAAAAGTAAGGAGGAATCTAAGTTTGGGTGTAACTGAACATTTTATTCTCTCGCAACTTGCATGGATCAAAAGCGGGTAAAACGCCTCTCGAATTTCAATTGTACATCTGACAAAAAAACATGTGTTTTTTATGCCAGTCTTCACAGTAAGGTAGGAAAGTCAAGATAATATTACCAACCGAATTTGGTAGACCGAAAAGGACTGCAAGTGACGCCATATTTTTCCCGCTTTTTTGACATCTCTCTTGAGCAAGGTTTGCCATTCCATCTTGGAAAGATATACAATCCAACAACGAGTCGATATACTTAAAATTTACTACCGAAATTCGGAGTCAGTGACCGCAACTTAAAGAGCGCTATGGTCGTCATAATCGTCCTGTTATATCAACAATTGAACGTCTAATGGAAAAATTTGAATCCTCAGGCACAGTACAGAATGCTCCTATGCTGCTGAGAGATAAGAGTGCTCGCAGTGTCAAGAATATTGCTGCCCATCAATTGAGGAAGATCCAAATCTGTCTCTTACATGTCGTCCTTAAACGTTGGGCCTCTCTGTGACGTCGTTGTGCAAGAACGAAGCCGCTTGACCACCAGAGTGATCGTATGTTCATGAATTGGGATTATCCGGATCAAAAATCATCTTCAGCGATGAGGCTCATTTCCGGCTAAATAGCAGGATGCAATTCAAACGTACTCCATCTGTCACGACTGCATCCCGGTGCCGTTCATGAGCCGGCTGCGACATTAGGTCGTACTTCTTCCATGATGATCAAGACCGGCACGCTCCAATGAGTGGGAATCGCTACCCCTCAATGAAAACCGAATAGTTTTGGCCTGGATTGGATGGTATGGACGTGGATAATATGTGGCTACAACAAGATGGCGTCACAAGGCTTAAATTGCATTTCTATGTGTTATCTCACGAAATGGTCCATTTGATGCCGTTAGATTATTTCCTATAGGGTTTCGTCAAGTCTGTGGTCTATGCTAACAAGCCGGTGATGATTTATGACATTGCAGCAGTACCGTCAAAAGCTGGGCAACAAGCGTACCCGTGGTGGCCTTGCAAAAGAATTTGAGTTCCGTACATAATGGCATCGAAAGTACTTTCGAAATATCAGGAATAAAGAATTTCACGGACATCAGAAACCGTTTTTACTTTTGTACGGCTCTTATTGAAACTCTCTTATAAAAACCCGTTACGTGTAACATGTTGCAACTTCCACTCATACTACATATGTATATTTTATTTATAGTATAAAAGGTAGATATGTAGAGCATATGCCACTCTGTTATTGTCGTATTGTAGCGACCTTTCAGGGTCGTTTCTTCTTTTGTGATTCTATAGAGTAACCAATTTATAGAATCCCAAATTTCGTTAAAGCAAATTCATCCTCGCTCGTGCAAGTTGAAACAAAACTCCCGCCTTCGAATTTACCTAAAAATCCTGATAAACGCAGTTTTGCCAACTTTCACTAAATCCATGGTAATGCGACTTCAGAAGTATAAAAATGAATTAAGAACAGCGGGAGGGCTTCCAAGTATGACGTAGAATCAGGCACTAAACGTCTAAATGTCATTGGCATGCATATTCACACGCCGAAATTATATTGCGCTAAAATGTGTATACAAGGATGCCAATGTTTGCATACTAAGCTGCTACGAAAAAAACCGAAACGCCATAAACCAGCCAAACGGAAACCAACAACGTACTCTGGCTCACCCTCGGCCCGCTGGCGCATAGTGAGGAGCCTTCACTGCTTGTAGCTTCACTTGTGGCACACACTGCAGCAGTGTTTGGGCGAGTGAGTTCATGCTCATTCGCCACCATAATAAACATAAATAAATTTTGGCACTTAAAGGCTCATACAATCACAAATAAAAAGTGTTATTTTGTTTGAATTTCCGCTGCTTGCCATTGTCACATACCAGCGTGTAACTGCGAATGTGTTTGCATATTTGTCTGAGCCGGAAATTGTAACACATTCAAGTTAGCAAATATGCGATTGTGACAGTCGTGGCAGCAGCAGGGCGACCGCCTCCTCGGCACTCTTCCCGCTGGCGGCAGTAGACGTTGGCATAGGTGGCATGTCTTAGCTGGCAAGTTTCACCGTAAAGAGCAAATGTGGCATTTATATAAACGTTTTTATTTTTTCGCATACAATATATTTCGGTGGCACACTTTCTTCCGTTTGAATCATGCATTCCTCGGCTTACTACAAGACATTATCGTCGCGCTATTTTGCGCAAACACTTGTGGCGAAACAAATAGCACGCATACGCCGTGGCGGCATGCACTGAGCAAAATAGTTTGCACAACTTATTTCAACGTTCTAAGCAAATTTAGGAACTTGTTTAAGAGTTTCGATGGTAAGAGCAATCCGAGTGGGTAGTAAAAATATATATTGGGTAGTCGAAAAAGTCTTCTCGTATTTCTAAAAACACTTCAACTTACGTTTTGTATATTTATATTAACAAATAAATAAACAAATATGTACCACTTTGGTGGACCACTTTTTGCCATTTTTCCACTAGAGACATTATTCCATCAAAGCTTCAAAAATTAGCGAATATTACTTTATTTAATATTAGTTATTCATTAAAAAAGATTTACCTGACACTGATTTAGTTGCTTTGAAACTTGTCTTCTCGTCACAAAATGTCTTCGTTGTTTCATTCGTTATTTGAAAGCACACACATTTTCAGTGTACACATAGCATGTGACTATTGATTTATGGCTTCTGTAATGCATGCACGTGCCTTTTTCCACAACAATTTGTTAGCTTTAAAGTCCCCAAAGACAGCTTTTGAATAAATAATGGCCTGCTGAAAGCCCAAAAGAAAATGACAAATAAACAAATTTTGCGCCATATAAATAAGTGAAACGCAGCTGCGCGAATTGAATCTACCGTTTCGCAAATGTCGAACTTTCAAATTAAAAGCTTAAATTATTAACAAATATTGCGCGGCATTATCCGTGAAATAAATAATAGATAAAAACGAGTAAGGCATGAAACAAAATCTGCATGTTAACAGGCATATTTACATACACACACACAAATATGTATATATTGCGACATTTGCAATAAAATGACTGTGTGTATAATCCAGATGGCACTATACAAAGCACTTTCCGACACGAATGCCTTTTTCGTTGTGTACATGCTGCTTGTTGCTTGCCGGCTGCCCGCTTCCCCCCCTCTGCACTATTTTTTGCGAAATCTTGCAATTTTATTTATAATTTCAATTTGCATATTCTTGTCGCTCGGCATTGGCAATAGCTGGCCTCCTCACCACACCCGCCGACAGTGTTCCCTAATTTTGCTGCTACTTGTTACAAATTGTCACACAACACTTCCGTTGCAGCCCGCAATGAGTGTCCGGCATGGCGCACCATGCAGTCCGTTGGCGCTTCGACAGGCATCCACGAGCGAATTTCCGCATAACCACACTGCCTGCTCGCATGGCATCGCTGTTATCATTTTGATTTGCCCCGCACGCCTGCGCCGCAGTGTTGGCTTCGCAAAAGCCAAGTCAAGCAATATTTCAACGTTTCCCGTTTCATTGACCAGGAAGAATGGCCCGGCTGTGCTAGTCTGCTGGCTAACAGCGTTGCTATTGTTGTTGTGCATGTTGTTGCTGCTGGTTATCCTCAATATCGTTACATGCATTGCTTGTTGTTGCGTGAAATGCTCACCAACGCGACTACGGGTTCGCTACAATTGCTGTCACTGTTGTTGTACCCGTGATGTTGTTGCTCCGACTGACACAAGTTATGGTAAGAATTTTGGTCTACAATTGCTGACTTCCTGCTGCATTCTATATGTTTTGCGAACACAGCAGCGCTTTCCGCACAGACTCTGCGCTCCGCCTAACATATCACGCACACACACACATAAATACACGCATAAGGTATGGACACTTGCCGCCCGACTGGTGTCGTTCACATTTCGCTGCGGAAATGATTTATTGAAATTTTATTTTTACACGTACAAATAAATTTAAAGCAATCCACACCTCCAAACACGCGGCCTCACCATAAATAGTACTCGTGGCAACATACGACGACCACACTGCATACAAAGAGCATATTGTATTGAAGCCCAAGCGCCACAATAACGGTAATATTGCGCAGCAACAGCCAGCGAAAGTGGAAATTTCCCAATAATTTGTTGTGAAGCAGCACACAAATAAGAAAATAAAACAAAAATGTCGACAATCCGCGCTTGCCGCGGCTTTGCTGCAAAGCAGTGTGGGCCATTGCTGTAATAATTCTTCTCGAAATTATTATTATTGTTATTCTTATTGAAGTGCGAACGGAAATGCCAGCGCCTGTAAGCATAAAATTACGTAGAAGCCAACGGTAGAACGATGAATGGAAATAATCCTGGCTTTTTGGTGCTTATTTTTCATTTTTATTAAAAATATAATTTGCCTTTTCGCAAAAACACACTAAGCCGCTGCTCGACAAGGGCGCCAAGTGATATAAAAACCGCCACAATAGCTAACGGCATAGAGAAGAGGAAATGGAGCATGCAGATGTCTGCAATTGTCGTATGGTTTTTGTGGCTCAGCTGCGATCGTGAGAAAAACGTGATACATTTGTTTTTGTCCATTTATATGTTCATTTTGATCTGAAATTCTGGGGAGAATACATCGTATACATATGCTGTAATATTCACCTTGTAAAAGATATGCCGCGATAGCGAAGTTATTTGCAAGTTTCGCTTCTTCTTTGGAAGAGTGCTGCCAAATATTTCCTTAGAATAGTTTAGTCTTTTCCGCATTATCGTTTAACTTATCAGTAAGCTAGTGAAGATAAATCATAATTAGATAGAAGGATTCTCACAACCAAATTTAATTTTATGGACAGAAAAGAAACGGTGTTCCCTGCCTAATCTTTTAATGGCGGTTGTGTTAGAATGATCTATCAACAATTGATTTAGCACATTTTAAAAACGTTTCTTTCCAATTTATAACAATATTGGTCTTCTTAAAGAACATTATTGTAGGAAAGATTTTGGCGCCGGTAAAATGATGAATGATTTTGGCTCAAGTTGCTGATTGTGGTTATGGTTTTAGGCTAAATTTGTGATACAAGATGGATGTCCAAGAGATGTAGTCACGTGAAACGTGAAATTTAATAGACTCTGCGGTCCCACTATCAAAACCTCTTTCAATGTATCTACCGTGGGAACCTCAGATACAGCGCAGTCTTTCCAAGGCAGAAGAGATGTTCCACTGTTTCCCAAGCGCCTTGCTCCAAATATTTCCAGCAGTCTTCCCGATCTGTCAGCTTTTTCTGTGATTTCGATCATTTTCTTAAATTTCCCACATTTAAACTAATACTAAGGTTACGGTTAATTTTTCAACAATTTAAAACGAGTATTCAATTAATTTATTTTTTTGTTCAAACAATTTTATAACTGACTAGTTAGCGACAATATTAACGTTTTGGGGACTCTCAAGTCAATCAAATGAAAACAGAAATTTCCAACGAATGACGCACCATCGCCAACTCTTTACAGTTGTCTTACTATCAATGGGATTTTCCAAAGCTGCAAAGTTATCTGGCCAAACCACTTAAGTGCAATTATCTGCTGGTGTGCTTTCATAACCGGTGATAGGCTTATCACCATTTCGAATTGTTGAGCCGACAAAACGTTTTAAAGCTGCCTCACTGTCTTTCGCGCTAATTTCGTAATGAGCTTCATTAGTGTTTGGTTTATCACGGTCAATATTTGTGCGACGGCCACTAAGGCCACTAAAGCCATTATGCTTAATTGTTGTTGCTGCCGTCAAAGCATTAATTGATGTAGACGCCACCGCCGCCGGCAGCGCTGCACTTCATTAATTCATTCATTACGTTTATCGCATTAAGTGGGTCAAGCGACTAATAAAGTGCACTTTTTACGAGATAATATCGCAGTGCCTCGGACAAGACGCTTTCGGTTGCCGTAGTCATCTTTATTGCGCTGCAACAGCAGACACCGTACTTATTCAGGTGGTGGAAAGCGCTGTTGATTTTCATTACCGCCTCCAAAGTGGGCGTCATTCACCAATGTCACCAATGTCACCATTATGCCACATCCACCATACACAACCGCATACGAAAACAACGAAATGCTGAAAAATCAATACTGTTATTTACCTTGTCGCGCTGGCTGCCACTGAAACCAGCGCAGCAGCAGCAGTTGATATACCAATAACACACTGCGCTAATTGCTGCGACTGGGCTGGCCTGGCCTGCATTAGATGATGAAGCTGCAAGTGTACACGGAATGTGCATTAATTAAAAAGTTGATTGCACAAGCTAAATGCGTGTTTTGCTCGCGTGCACCGTGCACCAGTATGTATGTGTGTGTGTTGGTTGGAGCGCGTGTGTTAGCTTTTGTTGTGTGCGTAGACCGCCGCCACTGACATGTTGCAGCTATTTCTTTTTAACTAGCAACGCTTTGATGACCACTTTTTCAATTTATTTTCAATTTCAATTTCATTTTCCGTTTTATTAACATTGCAACAAATTTCGCTGAATGAAGACCGCATGAATTTACTTTGCAACGTTATTGCATTCGCGCTCTGCCACTCTTTATTTGCCACACAGGGTGCGCATTATTAAACAAAAAGCACCCTTTATTAAAGGGCAAAATGCCGTTCAAACTGAAATAAAGCTGGAGAGCGGAGGCTTTAATTTTTGTGAAGATAGGAGGAAATTGTACATTTCTTGGATTCAGCAAAGTGGCTTCAAGTTCCTGTATGCGCTGATCAAGAGGCGAGAGGCTCAGCTAGTGGATAGAGGGTTAGAGAAGTGAATTAAATGCAAATCCCTCACGCAATTGCTATTAGCTAAAACACCTTCGCAAGTTTTGCTTTATATGTCGTTGGTGTTCTAAGGTTACGGAAATCGGGCTCCTTCCGTTCTCATGTCTCAATGGCAGCCTTTTGAAACAGTCAAGTAGAAATAAGACAAATAATACTTAATACACAAATTTTGTTAATGTTTCTGCTTTCATTATATCCCTTCGATATGGGATAAATGTATATTATAGGCCTGTGATTTTAGCAAAAAAATCATAAAATGCATCAGCATGTCACATATGCCACGAACTACGTATGAGGCACAATGTTTGCACACGAATGTAGCGACGTGTGCGCTGGTGTATTATTACCCGAAATGGCCACATATCTCCGAAAGTGTTGTGTCATGAAGGGTGTATATGCGCGCCGATGTGCGTGCAGTGCGACTTTTTTCGTTATGGTTCGTAACATTGCGGAATTTTCCTGAAAACATGTCATGTACTGTTATGTTGGTACACTTTACTACCACAAAACGAGAAATGGCAGCGCTGACATAGCGGCGCTTGCAACCAGCGCGTGTGTGTGTGCACTTATATATACATGTGTGTGTATGTGTGTGTGCTCGGGCTTGACATTCTCTTGGTGAGGCCTGATGTGACCGGAATTTAATTTGGCTCGCGGCCAAAATTGCATTAACATGTGGCTTAAAAGGTATCGGTAAATGCCCATGCATGCYCACACACACACAGTCCCATGAATTGCAATGCTTACATAGTTTTTATTAAATCTCTTAACATTTACAACATAACGGTTTACGTAGTAATTGAAAGCTTCATACGCTTTGCAGCGCTCACTCTATGTCCATTACCCGGTTGAATCAAGTGCTTTCACACAGCGCGCTGAGTCTTATCTTCATGTCACTAGCTTTCAGTTAAAATTTTCATGAACTCTGCGGTTTTGCAGAGAGTCCCAAGAGACAAGGATTTGCCGATCTCTTGTTCATTGCGAACAGTAAGAAATCGATCAGAGACGAGAAAAGTGAGCACCGTTCTCAAGTAGTAGTAGTATCATATTCTATCTCGCTGCAGTACACTGCCGTAATAATTATGTATTTCTTTCATAACAGCAAAAAAACATGCTTACATATTCGACAAGAGTGTCTGCAGTTAAAGCTGGAAAAAAATTTAATTTCGAAACCCAAGTGTGTGAAACCTCGGCATGTTTACTGGCATGAAAGTCCCTGCGTGCGAGTATATGATATGCAGGCGCATATTTTGATTTATATTACACAAACACCAGTAAAGTGTGGGTGAAATTACACACACATACATGCTGACAGAGTTTTTTGGCGTGTGAGTGATTTATTTGCATACTCATATGCCCACTTAATTAAGACACAGAAACTTTGGTTTAATTCACTTCATAAACTTTCATATGAGACAGTAGTAAGTTGATGCGAAGTTGAGCTGTGCCAGCAAGCAAGGCCGAATACGAGCTTGGGTGTGCGCATAAGTTTATGAAGGGTTGTATGCACTTATTGCAGGAATTGTTTGCGTACTTTTTAGTCTTCGCTGCAGCTCGCACATAGGAAACGTAATTTCCTCGAAGAAGACATTAAAGTATTTCTATGCATTGCTCGGGCTTACATTAATTATACATATACATATACAAGGTATGTCTGTTACCTTATTTCGAAGTATTCTGGAAAACCTTGCAATTACTAGCCAGAACCAACGCACGTGCACAATTATGGCAAGTGAAATGTAGAGGCTCATTTAACTTATTGACTCTTAAAGAGTATACCTACTTCCTCTTTGTAATAACACACATCAGTTGATGCATGAAAAAATTGTATGCTGTATTAAAATACATTTGATTTTCTTTGATCTCTTTTAACTTGTGCCATACGAAGCTTTCAGGAAGCCAAATGTTGGACAAATTATTGCTTCAGCTCTGGCTGTCCAACTTTTATGCTTACTTTTTAGAATTTTTTGTATATCTTTGCTCACGAATTCTTCCTTCTCTAATGAAATTCAAGCAAAACTAGAAATTTATTAAACTGATAAATTCAATTTCTAGGAACACGACCAAGAAATGTAGCATAAGCCCATTTTTCGTAAGAGCAGTTAAGTGAACGACATGCAACAAAATGAAAACCGATCATACCTCACACTAACCGAATTTAAACAGGCTTTATTATATATGGGAACTCAAAGAAGAATTGATGCATCCAATTCAGTGTTTTGAAAATTAATGTCTTCCTAATTGAATGGGTCCTGGCAAATGAATTTAAAAGAAACCCATTCAGAAAATGTAAGCCACGCTTCTGGAATAACTTAGCAAAGCGAAAATTGAGGCTCCGCCGCCGAACAAGAAGCCAAATCGACATTCCATCCACCACCTAATAATGCTTGTTTAAGTGTAACCACATTGCGCGCACACACACACACAGGCGCTTACAGCAATAAATTTGAGATATATGATTAATACGTGAATAAATACACACAAAGGCAACAACAAAAACAAACAAGCAATTTCCATTGGGAAACCAGCAACATTGTGATGTGGGCGAGCAGTCGAGCCCGACCAGCAAACCAAGCAACCATAATTGTTATTTGCACCAAAAGGCAATGCCACATGCACACCCACACACACACACACTCARCACTACATGTCCTGCCAGCAAGTCGGAGGGAATTAAGTGTTTGCGCTGAGATGTCTAGAAGGCAAACACACGGAGCTTCCTTCACACTTATTTACTAGCATTTAAGAAGCAGCCGGAACACAAAGAAACTTATGTTGAATGTGATCACAACGACAAAAGAAATGCCGACTGCTGGCGGGAGAAATACTCAAAATCACATTTGGGTTAGGAACAGCTTGTGCTGGCCTCTGCCCCCCCCAACTGGCATGAAAATCGTCGGCGCATGCCGGGCATACAAATATGTTGATTACAGGAGACCGCCACCAAGTGAAGTATCTACTACAGTACGGCCAAGTGAACGCTCGCACAATTACATAGCCATAGACACACAACTCGGAAAGTTTGTTTGATAATTCGTGGCAACTGGTGGTGGCATGATACACGCAGTGGCGTATTTATATATTGCGGCCTGCAGTTATTAGTCAGCACACATGCTTGTGAAAGTTGCCTCATTTAGTGGTTAAGAATTTCAGAGCTGACGCTTTGACGCAGTGTGTTAGTGAGACGGAAGTTTTGGGAAACCGTGCAGCATGTCGAGCAAGCCTTGGCAATAAGTGTGTGCGAAGGTGCTCATTAGGAAGTTGTTGCAGGTTACAATAGAAAAATGCCCAGGTGATTTTCACGTACGCAGACAGCAACAACAAACACGTGTGTTTACACACATATTTTCATGAAAACTAAAAATCCGAATGCAAATTTCTAGCTGGTTTAAGACCACAAACCACAAACACCTGCCAAATAATAAAATCTTTTCTGCAAATTGAGAAGTGTGTATAATATGTATAATACTCGTCCTTCTCGAGAACAGCCAAATGTCTTTCAAGACCTGAAAAGTTAAAAAAAAATAGCTTCACATTGCATTTGCTGTAAATGAGAAGCTTTTTATTTACAAAATATTAAAGTATAAATATTTTTTTTTTTTTTCAAACTTGAATGGGCCAACGCCGTATGTTGGATTTAGGATTAAATGGATTTAGGTTTTAACTAAAACACATATCTTTTTTCTTTAGATGATTGTGTAAGGATTTAGCCTGCAAACGCGCGCTCATCTTTTTTCCGAGGGGTCACCGTAAATGGCGTACCAATGGTCGATTTTTAAATATTTTTTGTCCAACAATTTCAGAATATCTTTGTTCATGGTGTATATTTGTAACACTCAAAAATTATAATAAAATGTTTCATTTCTTATATTAAAAAGAAATTTCTGAAAAAAGCTTCTTTTTTACAAGAAGAATATATATAATATATACCTATATGTTTATGAACACTGATACCACAATCGAACTTTATTTTTCATTTATCACTCATAAATACCCATTTGCATTTAGTACCTCATTAGGTTATGTAATAAATGATGGAACTTTCCCATACAACTAAAACATGTCTTCATTTGATATTAAAGAGTTTAGTTTGTTAATCCAATCAAAGGAAATTGGTTCATTATTCTCGTTAACATTTTAATTTTAGCACCTCATTAAAGTCAGGCCAAAGCAATGGAAAAATTAATACATCTCTTAAATACTCAAAGTGAATCAGTTTGATTTTAGGGCTTTTAAAACAGAATATCTTTAGAAAAGAATTTTCATCAAAATATGAGAATAATATGAATATTTCCACAGTTGAAGAATATTTAAAACGAAAAAAAAATAGTGAACATTCACCATTACTTCTTTGACAATGGTAAAAGTCAGCAGCACTTTCAAATCTCAGTCCACTTCCTATCACTTTCCATACTGTCAATGTCATTACCAGTAGTTTACCCAGTCCAACCACTTGTCACTTTACCATTTAAATAAGCAAATACAAGTGAAGTTTACACTTACACACACACAATTTGATACATATATACTTTTACCATTTACAAGCCTCACATGTGCATAATCATTCACCATTTCGTAAAGGGTAGCTCAGAAAAATAAACTCAAATAATTTTATGTAAGAAATTAAAACGTTCATTCATTCGGCTTCATTTGAGCTCAACTTCGGTTATTAAATTATATTAGAACATTCCTGGAACAGGTACACACCGGTAATTCGCATTGGGCAGATCGAAGGGTAAACCATTTGAAAATACAGCTCCGAAGATAACTTTCATGACTAACAGGTCCACCCTGTTTATTCACGTCATTTGTGTAAATGAGTGAGTGAATGCTCGAAGGACGGCGTGGTTGGACGTGGCGTGTGAGCGACGCTAGTGGACGCTTCTCGATGTTTGTTTGCGCGGCGTGCAGTGCGGTGGCGCTGGGCCGTCATTTGTTTGCACACATGTCGGCGCTCTGTATCGCCCACCCCATTACACAAACTGACCGCTTGACCGCCCACTACGCTGAAACCCGCAACACGTGTACAAATTTCCTGAATGCAAGGCTTTTGTTGGTATGGTTTGGGACGTTAGTTTATTCTGCTCTTTGTTTTGCATACTTTCCATCAATTACACAGCAAAAGTTAGTGCTTTGTGCTGTCTTTGTGATATGCGCTTGTAATCTTTCCTCATTTTAATGGCGACATGTTAGTCACTGGAAAAATAAAACTAAAGTATGGAGATAAAGTGTGTCCCTTAAACTAAATTGTAGTAGTTGTTTGACGTTACGCACACATGTATGTGTCTGGGCGTGTGTGTGGGGTTGCACGACTCTATTAGAGTTAGTAATATAATAAGCAAAAGTTGTTAGGTAGTAGGACTATGCCTTTGAGGTTTCAGTTGTTCAGGTCCGTTCGTGACATTCAAAAAGGGTTATAATTAATAGTTGGCAAACTAAATATAATGAGTGTGGAAAGTATTTGTTTTTTAAATATAATTAATTACCTGCTTCTTTTTAGTACTCTTGGGAGGTTCATATAATCAGTTAAAAACTTTTGTTTGGGGCAAAATGTTAGTTGAAAGAATATTTTAATTTGGACTGCTTCTTGTGACCCATTTTCTAGTTCAACATGAAAAAACGTTTAAAATTAATAAGTTGGAATTTTTTTAAAAAAGGTTGTTCATTTAGAAATGTTTGGCTATATAATAATTAGCGATCAAAATGCAGCTAAGCTCTGAAGTAAATATCATATTCAGCAGTTCGGATGTTAAAAAAATACATTTTAGTTCATGAATGCCTAACCTCAATCCAAATTGATGACAGCTTCAGTTTACAATTGTAAATCAAAGCTATAAATAATTATTGCTGATTTTTTCGAAATTGAAATCGGCTTCTTGCAAAAGACATAAATGTCGTAATGGGTTAAATTTATGGTAGGGTTGTTAGTAAGCAGTCAGACAAAAGATTTTAATTTGTTATAAAAGTATGGTGTCCAATACGAAATGTCATAAATTTTAAATTTTCCAGTATTGAGAGGAACACACAAAAATTTAATTGCAAATTAATTTTTGTAGTCATTATACCCTTAGGTTTGCAACGATATTTATACTTAGCACTCAACGGATACTTCGAAACCCCATAAAATATATACATATGTATCGGACTACTATAGAAAATAGCTGCCATCTAAACTGGCCCATAAAACTGAGAAATGTGTTTTTGAACATTTTTATTCTATAAACAAGAAAAACCGTTAACATCGATTCCAAAGAAGCTAAATACCCTTCACAGATGCATTTCTGTTAGTAACTATGTGGTCAGTTCGTGTGGAAGCTATATGCAATAATAATCCGATCTGAAAAATTTTTTCGGAGACTATATTATTACCTTAAGCAGTAATTTAAGCGAAATTTCGTGAAGATAACACGTCAAATGCGAAAGTTTTCCACACAAGCCCTTGATACCGTTCGTTCGATTTGTATGGCAACTGTATGCTATAGTGAGCCGATCTGAACAATTTCTACCGATATTACATTATTTTTATGAACAATAACTGTTACCAAATATCGTCAAATGAGGAAGTTTCCCATGCAAGCATTTGATTCCGATCATTCAGTTTGTATGACAGGTATATGCTATAATTAACTTATCTAAACAAATTCTTGGGAGATTACATTGTTGCCTCAAAAAATAATGTGTACCAAATTTCGTGAATATTTCTTGTCAAACGTGATAGTTTTCCATACAAGAGCTTAATTCCGATCGTTCGGTTTGTATGGCTGCTATATGCTATAGTGGTCCGATAACGGCAGATCCGACAAATAAGATAATAATAATTGAAGAGAAAATGACGTTTGCAAAATTGCGAAACGATATATTAAAACCTGAGGAACTAGTTCGTATATATACAGACGGACAGACGGATAGACGGACATGGCTTAATCGGCTCAGTTCGATATACTGATCATGTATATATATATATCTTAAAAGGTCTCCGACCCCTCCTTCTGGGTGCTACAAACTTCGTGACAAACTTAATATACCCTGTTCAGGGTATTACAGCTTCCATGCCTCCGAAGTTAACGGCTTTTCTTGTTTAGTATCAAAGTTCTATTTACCAAGTTTTGATTAAAAAAATATATATATCTTTTTGTGTAAACACTTTTTATTGATGCCGACGGAACGGTGGATTTTACACACACAAAACTCGTTAATTATCAACGCTTTTAATACGCTTTTAATACAAAAGATGTTAAAGCATTTTATGGCGCTGCCGCCACATGCATCGCTGCCGCTACAGATTTATTTCAATCGTTAATATTTACTTTTGATTTCGCTGCCACTCAATCAAGTATTTCAGCGCTTTTGCTATTTTATTTATTTGGATTTTAACTGTTGTGGTTGCTGTTGTGTTTTCTCTGTTGCTGTACACACCCTTACACCGCCGAGGCCTCTTCGCCGCCAACAGAAAATCGAACTAAATACTACAACAGCAGCGCAGCGACAATGTGCAACAAATACCGCTATCAAGCGCCCACAATCGGACGCACGCGTGTCTCTCGATTTATTTACGCACACACTTTTGCACTTTTGTTTACTTTGATAATTGATGTTTTAATGATGCACTTGTTTAATGTTTGCTTATTGCCCTATTTGATTTATTGTGTTTGCTTTGGCACACACACACATGTGCGTGCGTGTGTTGACACTTAAGCGCGTGTAAATTATTTTCATTAACATTTTTAAATTGTGCGCATTCATTTCTCGGATTTTTCAACTCGCCGCCGGCGCTCGCCATTCACAAAACATTTGACATCTGCATTTGTGGCTGCAATGGCAATAATTGTGTTAATGTAGTCATTATGTGTAATGGCTTTTTATCCGTGTTTTTTGCGCGTAATCTTGATTAATTTTTACAGCTTTCCCCAGCATAATGGCGGAGTATACGTAAGCAATTTTATGGCTGGCCAAATTAAGTTATTGCTCTCAAAGTGCCGCAAATAGTTTGTTTTCCAAGAGAAATTATTTCTTTGTTTTATTGCAGTAAAGTTGATTCATGCGTACGATAATTATGTTTCACTTTTAAACAAAAGGATTGGGCGGCTGAGGCGTATACGTAACATGGTTGTGGCTTCTCCTTAACAATCTGTATGATTGGGCTAATCGTTGTATCTTCTCTCTCCAAAAGGCTTGGTTAAAGGAAATATTTCATTATATTAAAAAAAGGAAGATCTAAAATTATAAAATTTTATCTGGAAGCAGGATTGCTTATTTAATCATTGACATTTAAATTATTGATATAACTTTTTGATAATCAAAAAAATGTTAATTAAATAAAAGATTGCAAATACCAGATTGAAAAAAAATGAAACCCAAATTTTTGTATAAGAACTTTAATAATTTTTTTTTCCATATTCTACCATTTTAACCAGAGCTGGCACAAAGCCATCATATTAAATACTTTGGAGCAGTGGTCGGCAAAGTTATACAAGCGATTTCATATTTTTTTGGTTTTTTATTTTGATATCGCAAATCAATTAATTTCATAATAAATATGTTTTCGAAGTTGCATGCAAATTTTAAAAGGTGTGTCAGGTCAGAGTGTTTGGAAGTACAAGGCCAAACTTTAAATACGTTTTTTTTTTTTTTCAAAATGGTTTTTCCAAAGTCGGTGACCAACATTACTCGAAAACTGAAGTGATGAAATGTCTGATCTCTAATTTTAACTCGAGTCTCTTTAATATAATTTTCGTAATTATTCGAAGACAAATATTTTATTTTTTGTTTTTTTTTTTTTTTTTTTTTAAATTTTTTTTTTTTTTTTTTTTTTTTTTTTTTTTGAGAAACCGCCATATTGTCAAGATATTTTGGTTTGCCTATCCCTGCGATTAATTAATAGATTTATCATTAATTTCACGAAATATGTCTGGTGTATTAAATTTCAGTGGGTTCAGTACAGAGATATAGTGGTCACCACAAAACCGCTTTGAGATGATCTCTCGGAGATCAGCTATAGTTCCTTTACAAATAAATATTTTTACTAATACAGACATAAGTAGCTTCATCGAAACCTCAAAATGGTTTGAAAGATAAGGTGAAAACGTGGTAGCGAATATAAAAGGTCTACGACCAGTGCAGAAAAATGGACAGTCTGTGCTAATTGAGCCCGAAAGGCAAAAGGGCTGCACTCTTACCATACATAGTATACCATAATAGATGTACAATATTTATGGATCAATGAATTTAAAAGTTTTCTCAGACAAAGGTTTGGAAAATTCGCTTCTTTTCGGCCTTCTAGCTGAATATAACCCCTTAAGCAACAAAATGCAAACAATTAATTACAAATTTAATATTAGTGCTTTGGTAATCCGATAAAAGTTTCTTCTAGTATAGGAAGCTCTGAGAGGGCTTATATATTACAAAAATGTGATTGCTATTTTCTTCAGGCGCACATTTAAAATACTCTAGGCTAAATTTGGCTTGTATTTTATTCGGCAAACTCCACACCTATGCAGAACCCATCCAGCTACCAAATCTGCCATTTATTTATAAATACATATGTACGAATAATACAAATTGTAAAATATTTCATGCGGATTTTCATTTTGCAAATCCATTTTGATAGAATATTAATGTTTTAAAAATATATTGGCGATTTCTCATTCAGATTTTCGCCAATATTTTGAAAATATTACTTTAATATGTTGCATTGAAAACGCTGCCATAATTCATAAATACTTATTGTCGCACTTTGTTTCCGTTTCAGATTAAAAATCAACAAAGCGACTGCGAAGCGCAAAACACTGGAAAAACTATATCCTCACTGGCGTCACTTAGGGAATGTAGATGGCGGCAGCGCAGCGAGCGTGAGCCGGCCATGTCCAGCTGGCAACTACAAGTGCACAGGAAATGAAAGCTACATCAATTGTTGTTTAATTGAAAGTGTGGTGTACGGAAGAGAAAGCAAACATTGAATTAAATTACACAACAAATATTGCAACACAATAACGCCACGCACGGAAGGACGAAAAAATTGCAGCCGAAACAAAAAGCGAAACATTGCTGCAGTGAACAGCAACATCAACACCCGCAGCAAATAACGAACAACAAACAGTGTTTCCGGCAGAAATAACAATCGAATAGGACAATAGAAAATGCTGGGTAAAAAGGAATAGAAAGGCAACAACAAAATATGAAAGCAAGAATTACATGTTACACTCGGCAACGCAGTGCACGTAGCGCGTTGACACTGGCAAGACCGGCAGCAACAACAACAACGACAAAATTAACCTTTGCTGTTACCCAACAACTGTGCTGTAAATAAACGCACGTGAGCGCTTTTGCGAACGTGTTAGTGGCTCCAAACTCACACATACTCCTTTGAGAGTGTGTGTGTGTGTAGAACAGTTATGAATGAAAACGCTTACAAGCGAAATTTAATTTTCGTACAAGAGACAATACTAATCTAGTCAAGTAGCTCAGGCAACACGCAGTGAGGAGTAGATTTAGCGCTTAAGATGGAGGCTGGCGTATATTCTAGGGTTTTCCGAATATTTCCCGATTTTTATAGCTTTTAGGCGCTTTTCAATTGTCCTATTAATATATTGGGTAATCGAAAAAGTGTGTGCGGCAGCTGTGACATCTACTGACAAAATACGAAAAGACTTTTTCGACTACCAAATATATATGTACATATGTAACATTAAACTGTGTTTTGCGATATAAGTATTTACCAAACACTATGCTATGCTCTCGTAACTACCTTATCACTCCCAACTAGCGTTAGCTGACTTAAATTCAAACCATCAAATCATAATTCATTTAAAAAGTGTAGCAATTCGAATATTTTTTGTCGGCAGACCGCAAAGCGAAAAATGCTAAAAATGTAAAAGGTTGAAGCGAAACAAAAACTGTACATCGAGAACAAACAAATTTAAAATAAACACGCCAGCAATGCKCGGCAATGATAAACTAAACAAAATGCAGCGACAATGACGGCGACAATTACAGACTCAAATGCAAACACAAATAAATTAATTTATTATTTGCTCGCCACACACACACACACACACACACATTCATATGCGCGTATATATTGACAGCCATTGTCCTGGCAAAAAGTATTTGCACAAAGCTACGCCAACAACGCAACCGCAAAAGCGGAAAAAGCGCGATGAAAGTGCGGGTCGCGCAGGGCGTGTAATCAAACGTAGTGGAGYGTGAAAATATACCGATAAATGAATGAGCGTTTGTTTGTTTTGAAGGAAATAATCGACGAGCACGGCAGCGCCGCATGCGGCGCCAACAACAGCGAAAGCGACAATAACGCACAGAAAAACTTTTCCAACGAAAAAATATAATGATTAAATTAAACATGAATGCGGCGGTTAACAATATCGCTGGCTGCAAAAACTCCGTTAATAGTAAATATAAAAAGTGTAAAAACAATAATAGAAATAGCTCGGAGAGCAGCAACAGCGCCGATGGCGATATTGGGCCGTTGCACGCCGAACTACAACGACTGCAGAACAGCGAACAAACAAGCGCGAGTCGATGGCAGCAGAGAGCACCGTTACAGCAGCGAACACACAGCGTGCAACACACTGATAAGAGCGACCGCGCGCCCAGCCACGTGCAACACCAACAACACTGCCACCAACACTACCACCACCACCACCACCAGCAATGCCATCAACAGCAGCTCCATCAGCTTTTACATGACCACCAGCAAAACGGCGCGACAACAAAGCGCTGTGTCGAGCAAGCGCTACAACAAAGCGAACAACATAAGCAGCCATTTCCGACAAATGCGCCCGATAAAAGGCAGCAACATTTTAATCAACAACATCCACAACATGAAGGCCGACGGCAGCAGCAGCGCCACACACACCAGTTCCAACAGCAACAACAACAGCAGCAGAGCCAGCGACGATTGCGGCTGTGGCCATCACTATGCATCGCCACCAGCAGAAGCAACAATATCAATTGTGGTAGCAACCACACCACCAGCACAATTAAATTCAATTCAATAGAAGCATCACGCCACACACCCAGCACAGCGGCATTGACCACAACCACGTTATTCGCTTCGACATCATCGTCATCATCGTGTGCTTCATCGTCAACGCGTGGTTGGGCATCGTCAGCGACGGCGAAATTTTCGGTGGCGGGGTCGGCGGCGCAGGGTAGCCAACATGCCGCATATATATTTAAAGCCGCCAGATCGGCCTCACAGGCTGTGACAACATGTTATCTGTGGTGGCTGTTTGGTGTGTGTTTAGTTCTCTTCACAAACGGTGCACGTGACTGGCGGTCTGCGGAATTGACGCGTACAACATTTATGGTGGCGGCCACATATTTAGAACCGGACGAACTGATACACGAACTGGATAGACCAGGTGAGTCATCACACATATGCATTGACACACACGTGTCCTCCCTACATATGTCTAACATATATATACATTGGGTTTATGTTATTTCAAATATGTGGCATAAATTTAGGCGTTGCGAAATGATTTAAGCGGCTGTTGAAATAATAACAAATGATTTGAGCAGTCAAATTGGACTTGCAGTTGGATAATTACATATAATATGGGGAGTGTACTTATATATTCGTATGTACAAACAAATGAGGCGTTAATAAGATCGGGAACGCGTGTTGAATCCTTATTATTATTTAATGGCATATGAGATAAATGTTTGTTATGAAAATAACAGCTGTAACTGAAGTATGGCAAACATATTCTTTTAATTTTGCGCTCTTTAAAATCAAGTTGTCAGACAGAAATCACTTTATATATTCGCCTTGTGGGACCCGGGAACATTTATGCAAAAATAGTAACCATTTTCCTCCTTACATTACATCACAGTAGGCAAACAAATTTCAAAATACTATTGAATTTGTCTCATAACGAGATGCTTATTTGCAAGTGTCATATTTTTGTTCGATTCCGAAATGTCTCTTAATTCCTATTTTAACTGGAAAATAAATCATATTTGTTTAAGAGCCACTTTAGAGAATATACTCCACGTTAGGCACGACAATTTGACTGTAAAACCCTCATGATTTTTACAGAAATTGTGTTTGCTCCTACTAATGATTTGCAATTTTTCGAGTTGCAACTCTTTCCTAGTCAGTGTGCACTAAAGAAATTGTTCCATTTCGAGGTTCCCAACTTTCTAAAGAAAAAACCCAGAAACTTCAAGGTTACTGATAAATGTCTATTATCATTAAACAAATATTTTTTGGCATTTTAGAGGATTATATCTTTCAAATGTTGGCCACGGCTACGTCTCAGACGGTCCATGCACTTTCGTAATAAAGTTGAGCGATTTGTAAACGATGTTCAGACGTAAATCTTGCCATGGTGAAATGCCAAACAATGCTGAACAAAAATAGCGACTCGCGTGTTCTGTTAAAGAAAAGCTATTTTAGAAAGTATCTCTACTTAGATCACCCGTTATATAACAATTTCACCCATTTTTTCACCAAATAATTATGATCAAGAAAGTGTTCTCAACTAATATGAGTAAGTCACTAGCCATATATAAGATCATTTTCATTATATTATATTTCACTCTCACAAGTGCGAATTGAACGCCCATAAAAATTATCCACCAGTGTGTTTTCAGAAAGAAAACGATGTAAAATATTGTTAATGCACAAAATATACAAGTTTCACTTTACAATTCACAATTTACATTCTATAAACTGCTTAATTTTAAATGCGAAAAAATCGTGGACCACACCATTTTAAAAGCGCTTTCACACTAAGTAATATTTAGGTGTCTGGCTACAAACAAATTTACAGGATGCGCGCCAGAAACACTTTCGAAATATTTTCACAAACACACCAAACCAAACACAAGACAAGTCACCTGGCGGGCCTCAGGGAGCTTTAATGAGAAACTTGGATAAGCTCGTAAATAAGCATTCCCATATTTAAGTTTATGCTAATAAGTATGGCATGTTCATTTATCAGCTCTCAAGTTTCTGATGCGAAATCATATGCATAAAAGCATAATCAAATACTCGGCGAAGACGTGTGTCTGCTCCGAGTGCCAATTACCTGTTATGTCAGTTTGTAAGTGGTTAATGAATTACTTAAATGCACACCAGAGACCAATTCAAACTCAAATATGCGAAATACTGGAATGAAGCTAAACTACTCGCATTAATAAAAATTGAAATTGGAATTAACTGGTTTAGCTGGGTTGAAATATATTTCTTACCTTCATATTCTTTACTGGCATAGACGCTGCCTACGCGGTTAAACCCGAGTTTTACACAGCGCGCCGTTCGTTTTTGCTTCTAAGAGGCTGTTTTGAATTCTTCATTTTGGTCTTTGAGGATATTTGGTCTAAGATACGCTGCCTGAACCACATATAAAAGAATCATTTCTGGCTACTCACTAGTCAATTTCACTCAGAGAACCTTCCGCACTTGCGCGAACTTTAACACATGGCTCCATCCCTCCCTTTTCTTAGCTTACTTTAAATAAAAGCTGACCTCCTCTTATATTATTATACTTAAATTAGTGGTTTAATTGACGAAAGGGCACAAAGACTTTTTTCTCGACGTCAGTTTTGCAAATATTATTTTGATACGAATCTAACATTGACAAGCTTCTTACGCAAAACAATAACCAAAATGTGTTCAGTCAATCCATTAGGCTGTTTTTTTTTTAGCCTTTTTGGCTCTGCACGACACGTTTGAGGGAAATTTCCATGACCTCACAACCTTCGCTTAATGCTCTGTGATAGCCAAACACTAGACTACCCAAAACATTTCTGCAAAATTATCAACATCTCCATAGCGGCGATTTCATTTCATATAGAAAACGTCAAGACAGCAAGCTCGTTGTTAATTTTTTTCCACGATAAAAATTAAGTCAAACTTTTTGTGCGCAGCTTAATTGCAATAGCGTTCAATTAATAGGAAATTGTGGATTATGCCAATATTTTAACTTTTTTTAGTTATTTGCTTAACATAATACATAACGAAGTTTCAAACAAGCTCATTCTCGAAATTCGACGAGAAATATTTCGATTTTGAGTGCTCGCTTTAAACAAAAGGAGAAATTACTTTTGTACTTAAGACTTGATTTCTTGAAAGAAACTGATTTGGTTCAATACTTTGACAATAAAAACAAATGGATCTCTTAGCATTGTGTAAATACTTCGAAAGTTGCTTTGCTTCGTTTTCTACATATTTTTATGTTTCCGAAAGTTTGGAAAACTTTATTGTGATTACTTTTACACGTTTGACACTAAAAAAATAAACGAGTTCATTTAGCCAGTGCCAACGACTTACGCTCATTCCAATGTCAGCCGTCAATCATCTGCAGACACGTTCCATCAAACCTGCTGTCCTCTCAATAAAATACGTAAATTATTTTCCGAATACATAGCTCGGCATTTTATCATGTCACTAAGTAGTTTTTCACAAATTTTATTGGACAGCTTAATTAATGTTATGCAAAACACTAACGAACGTCACTGCGCATTCACACATACATATTTACATATTTAACAGTTCATATCGGATTTCACATTCCGACAACTTAATGACTTAATTTTGAGATAAAAATAAGCGGCAGATAAAAGCCATGGCTGATCGATCAAGTCACCGATAATAAACTGATTGAGCCGAACTGACAGTCGCAGTTCTACTAACGAGAAGTATTTGCATAACAATAACAACAAAGCACGCTCGGCAACATAACAGCCACAAACGGAGGCATAAAAACTAAACACACCTTAGTAATTGTTTGTGTAAACACACCTCATATCCATCTATTCCATCATCAACATAAATAATTTATTAAGTTCTTGCACATAATGAAAATTGTGTAAGTTTGTAATTTAAGCACGACAAGGAAATCCTTTATTCCTCACTTGCGCTCGCATTTTCATACATGTGGCATATGCGCCACACACACGCATTACATAAGGAGAAAGAACGATAGAACGATAGAAAATCATGCTCACATTTAGTGATTCTGCAGAAACTTTGTTACGACAAGTCATTTTTTATTGGCTAACTCAAATAACTTTAGCCAACTAAGCGAAAAAATATTGTGGCAGCAAAAGTGAGGCAGCAAACAAATTACAACACATGTGGGAAAAGTTAGCAGCAGCGCCACGCGTGAGTGTGTGTGTGTGCGTCGGTGTGTCAGCTGCCAACTTTCAAATGAAATTAAGACACTAACCATCAACTACTTTGTCACTGTTTGCCTCCACCGCTGCGTTATGCATTATACGCAGCCACATCCGCAACTGCCCCGCACCCGCTTCTGCCGTGCCTTTGGTATGTGTGTGTGTGTGCTCGAGGTAGGTGGCTCAGCTGCGTGCAGGCTTCTAGTGCTCTTCAACAATGCTTTATGCACCTTGGCACGTGCATTTAAGTTTTCTAGCTTTTGCCGCCATCATCATCGGCGCAAGAGTGTATGAAGGTGCCCCGAGCAGCCCAAATGAAGCCGTACGTATACGACGTGGCAGGCTGTGTGCAGCCAGAAATGTTGCAAGTTTTCCTTTCTTGTTTTCTTACACTTCAACTACTAAGTATTTGCTTACTTGCCATGGCAGCGGCGGCATAAAACTTTAGTGTGTAGGGTGTGTGTATTTGTGAGCTTGCAAAGAAATTCCTTTAAACGTAATTATGTTGCAAGGACATTTTCATTGTAAAAGTTGCATGGGCATGTTTTTTGCTTAACTTTTAATCGAAAGCATTTGTTTGTGGCTAACACTGCAGCTGTTGAAATTACTTTAGAATAGTCTGCCAGAACTTGAAACGCATGCTTTTTGCTCGCTTTTATTAACCCGCGCACACGTGTGTTGCAACTGCAGTATTACTTTGGCGAAGACAACATGACTAATTGAATTGGTTCGACCGAATCTGGGGTTAGAAGATTAATTGCATCTACCTTGGAAAAACTCAAGTTTGTTTAGGGTGTAGAAACGTTTTCACTACAGTATTTGACATGCCTTAAGAGGTTACATGCGGTAACTTCGAGTAAAAGACAGCATTTTTCAACAATTGTTTTCTCATATAAAAGATGAAATATCTTATTAGAATTTTTTTACTACAAATATAGACTTTTGCAAAGTAATTATGAAATTATTGGAAAAAAGTATTTTAAACTCAGCCATTGCGACGCCATGTCCGGTGAACTCTCGGAAGATAACTTTCTCCAAGGTCATCTAAAATTAAAAGAAATACGTGCTTCAGTTAAAACCTTAACTTAGAACTTGAACGAAGAAAAAACTGAAAATTGGATGTTTGGCAAATACTTTTACAAAAAAAATGAAAATTTTGCAAGTTTTGAAACATGAAATTTTAGGCACGAAACAAATCCTTCGTCCAAGTCTTTAAGAACTGTATATCAAAGATCTGTGTAAACTTTCATGATGATCGGTTGAGTAGTTCTCGAGAAATCTTGCCAACAAAAACACAGTTTTGAGAAAAACGCGTTTAAAGACGGTGCGCTTAGTGCAGCCAGCCTCGAGCGCCCATGTTCGCAAGATCAACTTGAAAACTTAGGACAGCATTTAAGTGTTGTAGAATTTAATAAAACAATGAAAAACATCGATTTTTGAAACCAGGAAACCCGAGTAACCCCTTAAACAAGTGATTTAAGTTATCAATTTTCAAATAAAAATAAAAGTTACATTAGAAGTGTTTTGATTATATCAGATTTGCTATACCGTGATTCAATTTGTTTTCGCAGAGTTCTTGAGGTTCTCTGAATTCGGTATAAGTTATTTAATTGATTAAGTGAAGGAGGTGATGGAAGGATCAGGCTTGATCAAACCATTCCGTCAAGGAAATATTCCTGTGTAGTGGCCCGAAGCGTTTCTTGGCAATTGATCAAAAAATATATATTTTACTTTTACCATACCAATTTTTTTATATTTGCAGAGTACAAACAATTTTCCAAAAAAATTGTGTTTTTTATTGGCTTATGCGTTATGGAAGTAGAGGAGGAAAGTGCCATGAACGCTATGATTTCTACCCTTGTGGTCATTTTAAAAGTAAAAGAATGAAGAATAATTTATTATCTCAAGAAATGTTTAAATATATTTTTTTTTTTGCTTTAAACGGCGGCTACTTAAATGTACATTTTTTCAATACTTGTTTAACTTTCCGGAATTTTTTGAAAATATTATAAGTTTAATTTTTTCAATTTTTGTGATAGAGAGATACTAAATAATATTCACGCCATATTTCAAGAAGATCGACTGGCTCGAAACTTGGTATATTATGAGAACCGCATGGCAAAAGGTAGTTTCGCGTTCAAAGTTTTACTTTCATGCAGTTGCCACCCCACTAAAATGGCTTAACCTTCGGAATTAATTTGATTTTTGAGAAATCTTTTCAGAGAGATACATATTTTAGGATATTTAAACTATCGAATTATGAAAAAACAATTTATATTTTCAAATTTCTTAGCTAGAGTACTTCTAAAACCAGTATTGTTGTGAGCACCTGATGGCCTTGGCTTCATCCAGCTTTCAGAGCTTTGGACCAAATGGTCTACAATAAGCTTTTGTATTGCTTCGCAAACTCGTTTCAAGCTATTCTACTGGCTTCAACGTGCTGCGCTGAATTTCTCAAACCATTGTGAAGACTTCTATAGCGGTAATTTTTTTAAGTGCAACCACTTTAGCTTTTAAATGCAGCAATCAGCTGAATCCAATTATAAAATACACTGCAATTTGCATAAACGCTGCTTGCCACATTTGACACTGCTGGCGCTGCAGCCACTAAAACGCCAACGCGCCACAAAATCTACTTAATTAAAGTTAATGTGCAGTGGCACTTGCATAGAAAAGAATACAGTATTCAAACGCGGCTACGTGCATTTTGCAGAAATGTGCAACATTTAAAAGTTAAACAAGTGATTTAAGCAGCCGCCGGAAAACACCAAAACCCTCAAATCTCGAGCAGACCAGCAGTGTTTGAAGTCTCTTTGGCTTGGTTATGTAGTTTTTGCAGCCGCGTCAGCTTCACATGCAGACAGTTATGAAGCTTACGTGGGGACCACTGTGTGTCGATTATGCTGTGGAAAATATAATAAACCAACGGATGTGAGCATAAAATGCACAAGCAAGGATAAATAACTAAAGCACTGTGTAGGATAATATCCAACCCTACAGTAAAGCCTACAAGTTCCGTGGAAATGCACTGCTTCACAAGCAGGGCACAAAGAGTCAATCTCTCAGCCCGGTCTAAAGGACCGATTTCATAAAAATCATTTTAGCAACGGTAATCGCTGGGTTCAGAGGCTTCTTTGGTTATCGCTGACAAAGATAAGGTAGTGAATTCGGCTAGTTGCCTCTACACAGTTATTGAAGCAATTGAATCAAGAATACAATGTGAGATTCTTATAAGACATCTGAAGCTTAAAATTGTTTGAGAGGAAGTAAAGCAATGTTTCAGATCAATAAGAATAAGAAATGCCTTTTAGGTGGCTTTAATAACTGCACAAAAGTAATAACTGTGGCGTTGCACTGGCACACTGGTTCTACTTGGCCGAATTTCGTTATCGCTGAGCTGATATGCGTTTTACTTACTGCATATATATATTATATATGTGTATGTACGTATTTATGTCCCTATATACGAGTGCTCGTATGTTAAGGTTAATGCGCCCGTCCAACGCCTTGTTCATATTGTTGCGGCGCTGCAACTTTTCTCATTTAGCTGCATAGCATTTTATTTTGCTTTATCGTTGTTCGTTTTCTTCTTCCATTTTTGATGAGAACATGCGAGCATTTTGCACAAACTTGCGGCTGTGCGGACCAGCGTGCAATAAATAACAACGGGAAATTGCATACTTACACACAGCCGTAAATTCATGAATGTATGCGCCTGCTTGCCAGTATGTGTGAGGGTTGTGCATTTAAATATTTATATACCATATATATGAGCGCGCAGTATACATATGTGTGTGTGGGTAGTCTGTGCGAATTTCGCAATGACACTTGGGGAAAAATACGTTTTACATCACAAATTAAAGTGCAACGTCGTGCATGCATACAAGTGTTTATGAAAACCGCCATTGTGCTCGGAATGGCCGAGCGCTGGATTTTCATGGGATTTGCGACTGTGTTTTAAACGTTCATTTTGTTCGTAAGATTTTGGTTTCGTTTAAAAGCCTTGACTCACTTGTGCCCAACGCAAAAAAGCTAAAATATTCTCACATGCATGCCTGTGTGTGTGTTTCTTCATTCATAATATGTAATTATGGCGGCTTGTGTTCTTAGCTGCGCTCAAACTGTAGCCTTGAGACCGGTCAACTGGCGTTGCACAGAAGAAACCCGCTCAGAAGTTAAAATGTTTATATATTTTTTATGTGTTGAATATATGTATGGATAAATAGAAGAGTTTTCTTGAAGCTCTTGACCACCAAGTCAGCGCCCTTTGCTTTCTTTTTAAAAATTATTTGGCGTAAAAGGGCTGAGTTAAAACTGGTATTAAATTCCGGGTAGTTTCGGAGGAATTAGTCTGACACAGTGGGGATATCATATTTCATTTCCAAATTTTGCGAAACAAATTTGTGCATATTTGAGAAATATTTCAAAAAGATTTTCTCACAATCTGCTGGTATATAGAATATAAGAAGCTCTAAGAAACAAAGCTGATTAACTCGTTTAGAAATTAATTGATTTGTATAATATTGATTCAGAGAGTCCAAAATGATTGTATAATCATACATGCTTTCCAGACTCTTCTATACCACTGCATTGTATGACCATATACTCGTATAGGAGGATATGCCATAATCTGAGCATTTTCCATAAAGTCAATAAAATATTTTTACAATTCAACCTACGAATATTTAAATTGTGTCTTGACAACTGCACATACTACTATCTCCATTTTTCTATTTAACGAGTATACTTCACAGAACCAGCCACTCGCGTACATGGTTTGTGTACGACATAGTCCTGCAATGGGTTCAGGCCAATCTTTTTCATTTGCGGCAGCTGGTAGTTTAGCTAGCTGAGCATGGTTGAGAGCAACAACAGTAACATATTACACTCTGCTTTTTGTTGCTATGTGTTGATGATAAACCAAATTGTAGCAGCTGCAGCGTCGGTTTTTCACGAAATTCTTACATTTTATTTCTAGTACAAATAACGGGGTAATCTGCACACAAAAGCAACTCATTCGCATACAAAAAGCACATACACACGCGTACATGCTGAGCAGTCTGGCCATATTCGCTGCATCTCCGCAAGTCTACCAAGTTTGTATGAGAGAAAAGTGACACTTGGCAGACAGTCAAAAACCGAACGAAATGTAAGGCATGACTTTGAAGCTTCTCTGCACGACTGTGAACACACCAAACTCACTGGCTTCCTATGGGGCTGAGGCAGGGACTTACTGCTTTTTACTTTAATCGCTTATGTGTTTGATGCATGGCGTTGTTATGTCCTGTGGACAAGAGAGCTGACGATTTTTTGCGCCACTTGGATTTCGCGGTTAAATTTTTCAAAGTTTTAAATTGCGGGTTTATTTAAGGCGGACATGGCAGGGCATACAATTTAAGGCAGTGAAAGAAAATATATGCGGAACAAACTTACTAAACGCCATTTTTTGACTCGAAAATGAAATGTGAGATTGTGCCTGTGCAATTTACTGCAACTATAAAAGAATTATTATTAAAATGCCCGAAAACATTTGACCAACAGCCCAATGAACTGAGCCCATAATGCTTTATACGAGTTCATAATGGAGTCATCATGGAGTTGTGACATTGAGTGTGGGCAAATGCTAATTACATCGCAAATATTGCTCCATTATATGGCAATATTATTAATGCTTTGGGCCTAAAAACTATTTTATTTAATTTCTAATTTGCGCTGCCGCCCACCGCCAGCTTTCAACACACGCCGATTGGCAATTACGCACACTCCCACACCGCTGTGTGTTAATAGCCGTGCGCTGAGCCCAATAGGCCGTTGCATAATTAATGATATTGCCATGAATGCACACACACACACACACACACACACACACAGGCGTGTGTAAATATGTACTTTGCTGCATATGTTCTTTTAATTCGAAATTATATAAATGAATTATTAATATGCAATATTAACTGCAATGCAATTATTTCAACTTCGCGTGCTGGCCGGCGCGCGCAATTTGAAAAGGCGCTAATGACAAATGCTGCACACACACATACGCACATATGTACGAATTCAGCAAAGCAGATCATATTATGGGATTACACTAATTGTAAATTAGATATTTATTATCAGGTTTGTGTGTCAACACTTTAAAAAATTATTACAAGCGCTTGTAATTGGTGGATTTATAATAGCTACTAATGACCCTCCGACCGCCGCGCTCGCAATTTCAAGGTTTTTCGTATGCTTTTTATGGTTTTAAAAATTTCCATACGCAACTAAAACAAGTTGAACAATGAAAAAATTAAGCAAATTTTTTTGCGAATCCTTCGATAAGCATTTTTTGGGTATATTTGTATGGAAGGATAAAAAAGTTTCGGGGATTGCCCTTTTGGTTTTTGGAGTTTTGCATGCCGTGCCTAAGGGGCCAACGATGTGACTACGTTGTTGTTGCTGTTTGAAAGAGCAATCACGGCTTATTTGCCGATAATTAATTCCAATGACTTTCTATGTGAAAAGGTTAGGAGGATCAAGGGTGTTGAGTAGAGTCATATGATTAATTATGCATGTTTTACAATGTAATTTATTTGAAAACTTTTCTCATTCAATTATTTACGCAATAAAAGTAATTTGTGTGTTAAAAAAGACCTTAAAAGCAGAAGGAAGCGCACTCATACTGATACACATATTGTGTATCAAAATTGGCAACCTTATGCTTAAGACAGGAAGATTTGTTAAAGAGTTTTTAGAGATTATTTGTTTTTATCTATTCCAGTTGCTCCAGCTTTTATTTTGAGCTTTTTTGGTTTGATTCAACAGCTTCAAGCTTTGAAGCAACGAAGAAAAATATTAATATTTGACTGACTCTTTTGGAAATCTGTATATAATAAAAATTTATGAACACACAATTTAGTGAATTTATTAATGCCACAAAATTGGACATTTAACGAGCAAAAACAATTTATGTTTTACAAAAGAAAACGGTGAAAAGAGCCGAAAATGTCGACAACAGTATCACGTGTCGCCCATAGCAGCGCTGATACTCCCGCAATTATGACCCTTTCAGCGCCAAGTTTTAATTAACAAAAGGAAGAAGCCCGCTGTCTCTGCATTTCTCCATTCGATTCTTTTTACTAAGCTTGTGGGCGGTTCTGGCGAAACATTAACGTATTCATGACACATAAAACCATAAACGTTGCTTTATTGCTGTTTCTGCTTGCGAAAAGTGACAACTTCAAGGGCGCGAACAATCTCCAATACGAAGCAGTGGGGTGTTTCATGAAATCCTGTTTGTGGCTGAAATATTTAACTTGCCGAAAAGCATAAAGAAAAAGAAATTTTTACAGTTTTCTTTGGAGCTGAGAAAATGTTAATTTGTAAATCTTCAAAGTAACATTATGTTGCCCTGGCATTATGGGAGCAAACACATACATGTGTATATAAAATTTTATAATACGCCATTAATAAAAGCAAAGTGTGACCTTAAGTCGTCTAATTACAGCTCCCGCTGAAATTAAATTAAAGTGTTGCCCTTTTGAAAGCGGCTTAATCATAAATATTATACCATGTTATTTATATGGCGAACGAAGAAGTGATTAAAAATTATTTATAATATCATACCCACCAATAGTATAAGTGAAAGTATGGATTATGAAGCAAGTAATGAAGGGCTAAGTTCGAGTGCAACCGAACATTTTATACTCTTGCATCTTACCAGGATAAAGGTCAGGGAAAAATCTTAAGGTTTGTGATTTATATGCGATGTAGGGCAAATCTCCACACGATGTTATCAAGGTCAGGTACAAAAGTTGCATCGGTAACTCAAACATACGCCGATATATGCGGTATAAAGTCAACAGGAAGTTTAAAAATCCTTTTTTTAGGTATATGGGGGCTAAAGAAATTATTGATCCAATTCAACCCATTTTCGATAAAGTAAACTCCAACCAAGTCAATTCAAGTTAAGTTAAGTTAAGTTAAGTTATGTTGTGTTATGTTATGTTTTGTTTTGTTATGTTATGTTATGTTATGTTATGTTATGTTATGTTATGTTATGTTATGTTATGTTATGTTATGTTATGTTATGTTACGTTATGTTGTGTTATGTTAAGTCATGTTATGTTGTATTAAGCAAAGTTAAGTCAGGTCAGGTTAAGTTAAAATATAATAACTTCAGCACTTGTCCTTATGCATATCAACATTTCTTCTCCAATAAGTAAAAATAACGTATCCTAAGCAGAATGCTCACTATGGTAAGTCACTGACAAGATAAAGATTATCTATCACCAAAAACTCCACCTTTTTGAAGACGACTGTCTCATAAAAAGATTCGTGAGCTATCTTGGCTTACGAAAACAGCATCATCATTGCTTCAGTTCTTACAATAGAGCAGAGTAGAAAAAATGCGCCATTAAAGTGTGGCCTAGTGACCTGAGTGGCGGGCATGGCATTATTTTCTTATGAGCCAGAAGCAAAAAATTGAACTAGTTGAACATAAGTACTTTGTCTCCGAGAATAAGACAACAAGGCAATTGTTCTGAATACGAGGTGTACCATCCGTTCGCATAAACAACTGACTGAAGGAACAGACAAAGCATTAGCTGAAAGTCGTACTAAATTTTAGTCAAATAAATTGCTGCAAGTACTCGATAAAGGCGTAAGCAAAAACAACGAAATAGAAAAAGCAAAGGCAAAGGCGAATTTGTATATTGAGAAAACAAAAATGAAAATTGAGGAAGCAAATGAATGAAAACAAATGAGAGCAACTATTTGCCGAGCACACGGAATGAAGAAAATTGCAGGGCAGCAACAGGAACAAATACGGATATACCTTTGTATCTGTGATATGAAATTCATGCTGAAGTAAGCGCAGCTAGCAACAATGACGCAGACGAAAACAATAATGGAAATACAAGAGAAAACAAAAAGTAACAAGTAACAACATCATGGCAGTAACAAATTGAACAATGCAATATGCTGAGCAGCACCGAGCCGAACTAAACTCAACTGAAATGTTTGCCATTTATTTATTTTGGCTGCTCTTTGTTGTTGGTTATTTCGACAGCGCCGCCCCTCTTCCGGTAAAGTAAGCAATTGAATTTGCCAATTTAGCAATAGCATGAAAGAATCAACTAAAACAAAGTATTTGGCGAAAATAAAAACAATGTGCAAGAACTTAATAATAAGCGCAAAATTGGAGCAGAAGTAGTGAAATTTCATGGAGTGATCATTTAAGAGCAGGATATTTGCCGAACAGAGACATGATAAAGTTTTATGGGCAGCAAAGTCCTAGCAACATATCCGGCGGCAGCGGCAGCGGCAGCGGCAAAGTAGCACGGACGGAATTCGTGTTACGAGGCAAGTAATTGATGTCCATTTCTTGGTTACGAAACTGCTAAACCAAACAACATCGTAACGAAGAGTGACACGTTCCATTGATGAAAGCAGCAAAGAACTCGCCAACACTACTCAGGAAAGTTGTGGCAGAGCACCGCCGAGGCAGCAACAGCGCAGAGTCAAAGGCGAGATTAGCTTGTGAGTTTCATACGAAACGATTACCGTTGCTGGGCAGGTGCTGCGATAAAGTTGAAAGCAAAAACTGTGTCGCAGAAGGCTATAACTACTACTAACAACCACAGCAGGAAAAGAAAACTTGCTACCGGTGGAAATATATTAGGAAAATCAATAAACAAAGTGTAGAGACGGCCAATTAAATAAGAATACCTGCCAAAGGATATAGGAAGCGAGGTAGGCCGAGGGAGCGGCAATAAACTTCGGGAACGCTTCGCAATGGACAAACTTCAAACGGCAAACAACAAACGATAAACGATAAAGGACAGAATATTAAAGAAAAAAGTAAGGAAAGTAAAAAGTTTCTGGGGAAGCCAAGCATACACTAATAATACTATGCACGCACACTTACAAACAGCTACATGCATTTGGTGAGCTGAGCGAGTTAAATGAAACCTTTCGGCCTAAAATTACACCAACAACTGTATAATTTAATTAACCGGAGTTGGCTGCGCTGGGGGCGTTTCTTTTGTACATGGAGCCGCCGTTAGCAACCAACAAATATCGCTAAAGTTACATAGTGCATGGACCCACTGGGCGATTAAATTTGTGCCTTTTGGGTGGAACTTGAATTTTGGGTTTTACACGAGTATGTTCATAGTTTCTTGTAGCAAGTTTAATTTAAAATACGAGAACATTTATTTGCCAACAAAATTCCCAAAAAAGTTTAAAATTTCTTTCGATATAGGAAATCGCTATCATAGTCCCTAATTAAAATTAAATTTGTCAACCTCTTGTTTTACTTTAAATAATATTTAATATCCTATGGTAAAGACTAACGGCAATAAAAAGTTTTAACAAAGCCTTTGCAACGTCAAATGCAAATGTGCCACAGCTGTTGCACATATATATGTGCACACACACCATATATACACAATATATTGATAACATCCACCTACAGAATCTCCATTTCGACATTAAAAGCCATTTGACAATAACAACATTTCATTCGATTGCTCGTACAAAAGTCATTTGTCATATCGATTGCAAGCAGCTGGCAGCGCCCATCGACACGAAATGAAAACGAAGGAATAGTAAAAACTAGCAGTAGCAGCAGTGGACGCAACGAACGGCGTGCAGCATGGAGAGACATTGAAACGAGGACACACATTTACAAGGCTAAATACGTGCGCATACCCGAGCAGATAGGAAATCATGCGAATGTAGCCGTGTTGCCAGCAAGCAGCCGTCAGCTGCTCATGTTTCGTCATTACGTCGCACGCTGTGCCTCTGTCGATTGTCCTACACTTGGATGCGCACCATTGCAGTTGCATCGCTCGGAATGTCTAGGCAGTTGAAATCGTGTTAGCAACTAACAAATGAAAAAAGCTGCGAAAATTGACTAAGCAAGCACAAAGGTGGTGGAAAATGTGTTTATACTATGTGTGAACATATGTACATATGTATAGAAGACTGCAGTTTGTAGATCTTACATCAGAAGTAGATATTTTTATATGTTACCAACGAAATCCCATGGTTTGCTTTGGTGCTAATGAGACATCCTTTTTCTTTAGCTAAGTTAACCACTTTACTGTATCGATTCTTATTTAGCAGTCCATTCATTCGAACTAAAGAAAGATTTTAGAAAAATTCCAAGGTGTTCCTCAAAGAATACCTTTTTATAAGAAACGCTACCCTGTCATAGAATGCAACGTAAACCAGTTATATATACATAATAATAAACTTTTGGTCAGACGATATTTTGTTAGTAGCTTCTTCTTCAGGGCGAATAGCCAGAAACCATACGCAACTATACACTTTAACAAGAGATATTAGTGCTTATAAAGACGCCATGCCAGGCGAACATAGCCATGAAGGCATCATTTCGTCGTTGGAAGAAGAAGGCATTCCTAATTATATTACTTTAGTCTTTCGTCACCTTGGACAAGACCTAGCTCTCGTTCCTGTTTTTGAATCTAGTTCCTTGGATTACTCTGTTCTGGTCAGGTCCATTTCAAAGCAAGATACATTGGAGAAGTTCTAATTACACGCGTTGTGAGTACAATCTAGGAGATTGCCTAATTTCGCCTTAGTTTCTTTTTACAAGCTTTTTTTATTTTTGCCACTTCTCTTTAAAATAGTTTCCTCCCACTTGGCCATATACAAATTCTCAAGTTTTTTGATAAAAAATAATCGCATTTTCATAGTCCGACAAGAAAAAGAGCACCAAATCAGGAAAAGGCGGACAAAAATTGTGTGATGCGAAATAAAGCGCTTATTTTTTCTCATTCCGCTTTGTCAAATGTCTAGTAAATCGTTTTTATATTCACTTAGATGTTTTGCCCAAATGTTGGTTAAGCCTAGTGCTCTTGAAAGTGAATGTATAATGAATTTTGAATGAAACGGTTATCACTGTGGTCAGTGCAGTGAGAATAAAAAGCATAACGGAGAATGGGTAAGCGTTGCCTCATACCGTTTTGAAAATTGCCCTCAAACCAAAAAATACTGTTGTACATAAGACTGTGATTCTTTTTTTAGTTTAATAAAATTTCACTTTCTCAAAAATATGTTTTGAAGGTTCATAGACAACTTCCAAAATTGAATTGAACATTTCTAAAGTGTCGTAAAATTGAATAGGGAAAACTAACAATTATTATTTATATTCAAATATCCCCAAGCATGCCAATATGATACCATGAAACCGAAATTTCATTTAAAAAGACACACGTTATCATTCCGAAGACTACTAAAATCAACTTCACTTTTCCCATAATATAAAAATAGACTGACTTAATTGCGATTTGACTCAATTAAGAGAAAATTAACAGAGTTGAATAGTATCTGCAGAGGATCTTAAACTATCTTATCTTATCAAACAAAATGTATGCATTTAACAATTTTTATTTCTTAAAATATTTATGTACTTATAGATGGACTTTCACAACCGTCGTGCTCTTAAATCTTCACACTAGCTTGTTATCAGTCCCTTATGTGAACTAAAACTTCACATCACTGATTTGGTTAAGTAATATTGGCATTAAGTCATCTGATCAGCGCAGCGTAGCTTCATTTACCCTCACCCATATTTGCTTGCAAATCAAAGCTGAATTCCAAACAAGATAAGCAGATTTATAGCCATGAAAATAAATAATCTACAGAAAGCCATGCATGCAGTCATGCGTATGTATTTGTATATAAGTATTTGACACAAGAGACGTTTGTATATCCTGTAATAAGTTGAACTAGTTTTGAGTTACTTTACAATTAGTCCGAACCAATCTCCAACTGTTCTGCTGTTTGACTTTTCCCACATAAGCAGCTGTTGTTTCTATGAGATGTCAAGTGKGAGATTTTGCTCAGAAATATGCCAGTTTCACGCTAGTTCAACACTGATACCTAACACTTTAGCTCAATTCATATTCTCAGCAACAAATTTGACAGTTTGAATTYTTAYRAGATCTTTCGTGCTTTTATTGCAAWAATGCTGATTCGMTGATRTAAAAAGATTTTAAAAGAGTTGCCTTKGAGCTAGAGAGATTTGGTTCTAGGAAATATTTCGTGACTGACTGGTAAAATGCTTCTCTGCAGGGTGCTACACATACTTGTATGTTTAAACGAACGCATACACATGCGATAATGTGTGCACTAAGAATTTTATGAGACAGCAAAAGCCACAAATCCGAATTGACGCCTCGCTGAAATTAATCATTAATATTTGTCGACATAATCGCATTTGATTTCGCTCGATTTTTCCTTTTGTTTCTGGATAATTCYTTCTTCTAAACACACACTTTTGTTATAGTCTTTGACACTCTGACATAATTAACTTTAAGGAACTTCAGATGACTTATTGACAAACAGTCAAAGGCATCGCAAGCATAAAGTCACATACATACATATGCAGGGTATCAGAAGTACGCTCAGCGACCTCTTGCTATAGCAACAAAAGGGCATTTGCTCGCTCATTCGCTTGATAAGCATTACTAAATGGAACGGCGAAAGTATTAGAATGTATCCATTGGTTTCCATCACATGAGAAGGCTTCTCACATATCAAATTTCAAACAAGCAATAAGCCTAGCCAAGCAGGCTTCCATTTCAACAAGTGCAGAATTCCATATTAACTCAATCTAACTAATCCAAGTAATGGGAAAAATAGAGACAAATGAATACAGCAAAAGATTGAAGAGAATTCTCAGCTAATCGGTAATCCCATTRTTTACATGATTTTCTTATCTGACTTTTAGAGAGATAGTTCTGCATCTGAATCCAGGTTTTTTCGCACGACTGTAGAAAACTGGAGTTACTGTGAGCACATTTAATTTTTAATAATTTCTCTTCCTTTGTCCCAAATGTCAAAAGTCTACATGTATAGATGTACAYATAGTATATAAAAAGCATAAGCATCAGCTGAGCTTGATATATAGTACRTAGAAACCGATGTGATTAATTATATCAATCGGCAAAGAAGCGCCAACTCAGGCGCGACTCGGAACGCACGCTGCCAAAACAAACAGATCTTTGTATACAAACACAATGGACAGGAAAATAAATCGATTTCACATTCCTTTATTAAAATTAATATAAAAGGAAGAAGCAAACGAACGATAAGAGCAGCACATCCACAGACACGGCTGCATGCAGGACAGAAGGGCCGAGTAAGAAATTACCGCAATAGCCCTTGGAGCAAAGTATGGATATGAGCATTCTGTGAGCGCAGAAAGGCAGAAAACCGAAAATACAAAACAAAAACACAGTCCATTATCTCTTTTCGCGATGAATGAATCGCTCGCTGTGAAAGCACACAAATCCAATGAGTATAATGAGCGTGCGAAATGCAATTAACAATTCCACTTTTCGCGCTGACAATCAATTCGAAAACAATAACAACAACGCGTACGAGTTTCAATACAAACACAAATGCACACACACATATGCGCATATGTATGTATAGTGAAGGCAATAATAACGGGAATAAAATCAAATTAATACAAAAACTATACAAAATGAGAGTGGAGAAAGCCGTTAGTTGGCAGCTGAGCTGGCGCTAAGTAGGTTCGAATGTGAGGTGTTCGCAACCGATAGCTTGCTTTGCCGAGCCCCGGAAGGAGTGTGAATTTTAGCCAGGGGCAGGAGAGCAGGGCTCACAGCGCGCAAATGAGCTTTATATCTTKGTATACTTTTGTGCGCTCGTTGGCAGGTGGCAATGGGTTCAAATRTGTATGGCTGAAAAGTTTTTATCATACCAATAACCGGGCTGAGAGCTGGCGGATTAAGTTCGTGTCAGCGAGTGAGTGAGCGAGTACAGCTGCAAGTGCCAAGAGATAGCGCCGCTRCAGTGAATAGCTGGATAATTAGTTTTGGTAGTAGCGCTGCGAATACACAAACAATTGCCAATTGTAAAATTTGATTAAGTTTCGTTTTTCTTTGCGGCAACCACCTGATGGTACAGCTGATATGAAATGACAGCGCTGCAGAATGCTGGTGCCGGCGATGCTAATGAAATTTTAATTCCTTMAAATTGGCGTGCAGTTAAAAGAAGCTTGGCTAATGCCGATCAGTTGGTGGCATTCCGAAAGCTTGTSGCATTGCTTAGAAAAACTACACGGAACGTGCAAATATTAGTGCAAACAAAAGCGAGACTCATTTATTGTGGAAAAAATCGATTATGCAGCAGAATAAAAGGTTTTAGAAATGTGCTTGCGATAAACACATAAATAAATTACTGCTGTCAATCAAAGTGGCCATCGATTAAGTTGCAACGAACTGTGGCGTTGGCTTTGTGCAGACAAATTTCTTTTGTTGAGGCTTTTAGCTGTCAAAGGGCGCTAGTAGTTTGAGAGCGCAGTGGTAATGRCCCACTCTTTACTGACTTAATTACTTCCTGTCAAATACACATTATGAACTTACACTTAGCGCGCTGCAGTTGGTAGTACCATGGTCCSGAAGCACATTTTTACAACAAGCCAAAGAAGTAACGCAGCCATAAATAATTACTGAGTGTGCTTTTATTGAATGGAAAACTTAGTTTAAGGTCTATAGATAACATAACAGTGATCACCGAAAATTTCAAAATAAAAGGGTCGTTCCAAGGTAAAYAGGACTTTTTGAATCCATCGCCCCCTGGTGACGCCATCTATATGTCGACTGGTGCGTTAGAATCTGCGACAATGATCTTCGAACATTAAAAGTTGTTTTAAAATGATGATTGAAGTTTCAATTGATGAACAATTTTATGGCGATAGCAGAGTGCACGAGTGATGAAAGGAAAGCGTTATGCAGGCGGAAATTCAAAAGGCTTGCACCGGCATAGTGGCGGCCATACCGGCCAACAAGCCAAAACATTAGTTGAATATGCTTTTGGACTATGTAAAAAGCTGTATTGAAGCAGAAGGAGACTATTTTCAATAAAATAAATTCATTTAGCAAAAAAATCCAGTTGTTCTGTTTTTTTTTAAGTCCTGTTTACTTTGGAACGGACCTTATAGATGTGAAATTATGCACACGTCCTTTTCTTCGCAAGAATATCATTTTTCGGAACCGCCGATGGGATCGGAAAACTTCATGAAATCTAGCATCGATTACTGTCCGAATCTTTCTTATTTTCTTATTATTTTAAGTTTTTTAGTTTTTACCCATTACAGTTATAATTTAGACCCGTCTTATAAGTCTATAGACAGTCTAAAACATCCTATGATATCCATACATTCACCTATTTAACTGAAGCCTGGCTGATGACACTGCAATACTATATAAGTAGTATTATATAGTGAAATACCAATATTGCATACATATGTATGTATGTATGTACAATATAACATTCTGATATTTATGACTTAAGATAATGATATTGCAATAGCACCGTTAGTAAGTACTCAGTTATTTAATGCTTACTGTGACAGAGTTAGGTTTCATTCTACCCAGTGTCCCACTGACACTTACTTTCACACAAGCCTGCCCAGCACTGGGCCACTCCTACATGAATCGCCTGAAGAAATATGGACGGAGGTATTCGTGACTCCATAGTTCAGCAATTACTCATGTTTATCGCTAAATAACAAGAAAGGAGCTTTGCACACCGACCCCCGCCAGCCAGCATTGCTATCACCACTTACTCTTTTCATCTTCATCATCGCAACCAGCAACCAGCAATCAACATAATTTTAGGTTTATTAGACAGCTTGCGCTTATCCAAGCACACATCGGCTAACATTATTGTGTGGCAAGCGAGAGAGCCAGCTTTTGTGCCTTTGTTGCGTCATCCACTGCAGTGGCCATTAATAATCATCGCTCCTACGGTAATACAATTCTAAACACCTCAGCCAAGAAAGACAGCACAGCTATTGAGACACTGAGGGTATCGCCAATACGTCGAAGCCAACAAGGCCCTAAGTCAAACAAACAGTTCACGATGGTTCAAATTAAGAGCAGCTTATTTGGAGTTAGTTCAATGCCAGTGTCAGCTGCTGGGACAGCTTATCTCGAGTTTCACTCGGTGCGGAGAAGAGTTCGTGCCGCACAGACAAAGGCCGCAAACCGCATTACAAAACATGTACACAAATGCACAGGCGAAAAGTTGGGTGTTTGGTTGGTGTGAGGTGCGAAACGACAACAGTAGCCGCAAAATAAGTAAGTCAGATAAAGAAAACAACAGCAACAAAGGACGGCTGCCATTGTAGCAACAGAAAGTTTAAGTTATATTTTAGTACATCTATTTAGGCGTAAATTTTCGGTCTTTGTTGTACCTTCAAGTCCACTACGTATCAAGTGTACGTATTTCCTCTGCTCAAGTGTGTGCGCGTGTGTGTGTGCTCAACCTAAGTGCAGGCGACCATAAAAATTGATTTATATGCCCCATGTGATTTTATCACCCATGAAAACGCCTTGCGGCGCCAAACGAAATCCTGCCTTTCACTGAGTGCTCAACGTGTTTGTTGTTGTTATTGCATTGTGGCACGACAATCGACTGAATGGTCTAAACATAAGTATTTGCAAAGAAATTTACACAAAAACGAAAAAGATTTTACACCTTGAATAAGTCCAAAGTGGCAACAACCATTACAATTGCCACAATTGGCTGTGTGGCAATGCCGGAGAAGGACGACCCAAATTGAAAATACCGGTATGTATGCATATGCCCCGGCATTTGTGCAGGCGGATGTGTTTTCCATTTAAATATCCCAAATATGCGACAATGTGTTGAAGGCGAGTCGGCAAGCAATGGACGAAGGATGGCTGGCAGTTCAACGTCGGCTTGCTGTTCCTGTTCGGCACTTACTTGCCATTGTTGTTGGGGTTGTTGCTTTGCTGTTGTTGAAGCTGTTAGGTCGATGATATCTTTGGGTCATTTATTGATTGTATATCAGATTAATATCTCGATTGTTACGACCGCAATGCAATTTTCAATACCACACAAAGCCCAAGTCACATACAAGCGCACACATACTCACACTTACAGAGTATATCTGTATTATATTGATGTATTTATGTACAATGGTACGGGTTTTGTCGAAGGCAGCTTACTCGAAAGCTTTGCAACCATTTTGGAAGCATCTGCCTCCTCGACAAATCATCTTTCCATGCCCACCTAACTGTACCATTGGGTTTTAAGTTATACACATGAAATATGTATCGATGAAAATTTGATCAAACGTAATTCAATTTCTGCTGAAAGTGTGGACAGATTTCTCAAAAAATTACATAAACAAATCTGGTTGTGCCTTTAGGAAGTTGCAACAACTGGGTATACTAAGTTTGCCATAAACTTTGTAACAATCAGAAGAGATCGTCCCAGACTATAAAATATATGTATATATAAATGATATTGTAGATTTATCCATGTCCGTCTTTCTGTCGGTAGATAMATTCGAACTAACCTCTTAGTTTCTGCCATAAAAATCGATATATTAAAATGAACTTCTTGTAAGGAAAGTTTTTGCCCCCGAAATCACTTAACGGTAGGCCCAGGAAACCAGCTGTTTCAGCGCTTTCGCACCCCTTAGAGAGAGGGAGTTAAGTTTTTTGGATTTGGTTTTATTCGGTGACTCATTGCAGTTTCATGCGGAGACTCATTGCATGCAGGGCATATTTTTGTAAACCAGGGCCTATTCTGAATAATTCACTATAAAGGGTCAATAAAGGCGGAGTCAAGAACGGCGTTATAGCTCTTCTAAAATTTGGTCGGTATATTGTTCAAGCAAGTGACTGAAAGGATGGTTTCTGCGCAAACACCCGAGCAGAAATGTCTTGGAGAGAAATATGCTACGTTTCTTTACAAGAGGCTTTCGGGCCACACCAKGTAAATGCTTTATGGAATAAATTATGTTATGGTCTGTAGTGCGGTGTTCTGACAGGTCTGTATCTCCTTCATCTGCGTTCTGCTGCATCTCGGCGACYATTTGTATTTGGCCCAACTGCTACCGGTTAACGACTTGAGAATCTTGTTGYGGCTCTGTACTTTTGCAACAAYCGCGGTTATGGGCGGAGTGAAGGAGGCCCTAGTTTGAAAAAAAGGAGCCCTAAAATTTCCTTCGCGACCATATACTTGAGATATATTCAAGACATACAACTCTTCTTATTATTTGGACTTTAGCGACATCTTGTGGGCAAAACGGACTCGAAAATATCAGCAACACAATCTCAAGTCAACTACCGTTAAATTTTTTTTTTTTTTGGTTTTTTTTTTTTCTCCATTTTAGCCATCCACTGAAAAATCGCTGAACATCAAAATAAAAATTGGCAACTGTCGCAGTTTCTTTTGCGAAGATAAACTATCCGTTTCCTCAACGCCAAACCGAAACGAGCTAATTTGATCAACTGCAATTCCACGAACGTCAACATAATTCACTTCATTGTTTTCAACTTAATCACTTCTGCAGCGCGTTGGGCGGTGCAATAAGTTACGAAACCACCGTTAGTTAGACTCACACATGTAGCGCTGTTTATGAATGGTGGACTGAGGCTGAGGTGTTTGTGCGCGGTAGCCTCGGTCGTAAGCGCCAATCAATTTGGAACATTTTTCACCAACTAATCTCATTGTTATAGCTTGTGATGTGACTGGCTGGCACGCACGCGTGGAGTTGYGCCACTAATGGAGCACGGGGCAGGAACAACGAAGAAACGCCATGGCTGTCAGTGCAAAAGTAGTAATTTATCTTAATTTACTCATCTTCTTCCACTTAAATGCCACTGTTGGCCAGCGTCGAAATGAAATCGTAGCTACACGCCAACACACATACACACATACACACACATGCACATATGCACGTACTATAAATATGGATGAGCTGTCTTGCGAGCGAGCGAGTGTGAACTGACCAACAGCTGGAACAACCCAAAGCCAGTGGCAGCGGCCTGGCATCTTCTTGCTGAATTTTGCATGCTGGCAACTTCTGCCTCACACTGATAATTGCATACCTCCACTGCTTTGAGTGGCTGTGTCCAACAAGCGCGCCGAGCTGATGGCTGTCAGCCAAAAMGCAGCAGTCAGGTTTTGTAATATAAATGAAGAAGAGGATGAAAAATTGAAAAAAAAAACTTAAAGAGCGATGTTCGGCTGCTGCCTTCTTGCACGCAGCCTTCCGCGGACCTATGCATCGCCTCGCCACATTACTCATTAGTTGCCAAGTTTGCTTATCTGCCGCTCCGAGGCGTTCAAGATGTTGCATGTCAAATTTTGTGTTTTATGGACTTGTGATGTATTATCGAGGGAATATCTGCAACGTCTGTTGGTGCGGCAACGGAGCCGAACCACTCTGCTACATTCTCGCAGCTCAAAATCTTACCGAAACTTGCAATTGCCAGTTTTTGCTGGTGGTCGCTTGTTCGCATTTTACAATTCGAGTTAGTCATGCAACGTTAAAGTCCAACTGAGGGTGTATTGCAAGGATTCTACATTGATTGCGAATAGAGACCGTGTTTATGGCCCACCTACGTCAAAATTTTATGAAAGAATTTTTTTAAAAATTTAACTCTGTGTTGGTGCCCTGGGATTGGTTTAAAGCATCCATACATACCATTAATTTGTGAGAAGGTTTCATTTATTAAAACACATTAATAAAAATGTCTCGCAGTTGATTAAAAAATAAATTAGAGGGAATTTATAGCTCTTTGTCTAAAAAGCGCCAAGCTGTACRTCTCGAAATTTCAGAATATGCCATTAGAATACCTCCATCCAAGCCAGCAGCCATTCCAAAATAAAAACTTTCATTTGTGCTCTTCTTTTCAGTGCCCTTGACGCCGGTGCAAGGCGTGCTGGGTCGACAAGCGATGCTGCCTTGTGATATTTCTCCAATGGAACGGGACGATGCAGTTTACATGGTGCTGTGGTTTCGGGAGGGTGACGGAGAGCCAATCTATAAGTAAGTTCTATAAGCAACATCAGCATAATTTGCGGAATATCAAATAATGTATGTATTTCGCCTAAAACTCAAACTATTTTCATATTTGAAACAGYTTCGACGTGCGCGGCCGTCAATTTGGACAGGCGCGGCTGTGGTCTTCCGAATTGGCATTCGGGCCACGCGCCTACTTCAGCAGCACGTCCCACCCGGCACAGCTGAAAATCGATAACGTACGCATCGAGGACGAAGGCGTCTACCGGTGTCGTGTGGATTTTCGCAATTCGCCAACACGAAATCTGAAAATCAATCTCACCGTCATTGGTAAGTATTCAAAAGAGGATTATGTAAATGAACGCAGTGGATATTAATATATGAGGCCCTACGAAAATTTGTCTGCCAATTGTGTGCGTGATTAGCTCTGGGCTTTGCTTACAAATGGATATTGAACGCAAATGGCGAATTAACGACGATTAAATGGACAGAATATCTGCAAATCGATTTGGACGACTATTCCCAAACATGCTTTCGCCCTTCCCCCAAGCCCGAGCACACACCCACACCAACATATACACCGTAGTCAACCACAGCAAAAAACAAAAAAGAAAACTCGCTTGATTCTTCCAACGTACACAAAGGGTCTGGCATTTCATGCATACTTCCATTGCTACTTCCGCACACACACATTGTCCTGCCGTTCGTCTGTGTGTGCAACAATCATTTTATTGTCATTAGGCGCGGTGCAAGTGCATGTGTTCGYTTATGCAACATGTAATTTTTCCTACGTACTTATGTACAGTACGAAGGGAGAGTATAACAATAACAACAATCACAGCAATTATGACGCTGTGATGGCATAAAGCATTAAGGCAATGCAATAGGCGGGCTGTCTGGCAATTGTCTCTTCATTGCAGTTGGTAACCGCCGCCTCGACCGTATTTGTGACAGCACTGCTGTGGCACGAAAGGCAATAAAGTTGCCTGTGAGTGCTCCACCCTCTTGTTTGTTGTTTTTAAGAGATTTATGCGGCCCAGTGTGCTTTAAGCACATTTRGCGAGRTTGTACACACGTCCCTGCGTGCAAAAGACACTCGCGGCTTATTGTCCGCCCATATCATCAGCTGACGTTTTCATAAAAAATCGCCAACGGGCAGAACTGACCTCGTTTTTAAGTTTTATATCTCAATTTTAGGTTGAAAGCTATTGCGAAATGAAGTTTATGGAACAGACCATCAAGAAACTTATACATGGCAATTTGCTCAAGGAAAGTTTTTATTTCCCGGAATATATGAAAAATATATGTATATACAGATGTTGTTTGTAAAGATCAAAATTGCATAAATACAGATAATATTTGCTTAATGTGGTTCCCAAGATGAAGAACTTCAGTAAAAGTAAGGATAATTGGTAGAAGTAAGCACTCGCGTACGGTTGGCCTCGGACTGGCTGGGGGTCGATCACMAAGCGAAACTGCAGCGAAATCTATTGAATAAATACGAAAAGGTTTTTCCGACTATCCAAAATATAKATATACGATCGGRGTGAGATGAGTTGAAATCCGTGTGAYTCTCCGTCCGTCCATMATTCCGCCTATGCAATCGAAAAAATTAGGTACTTAAAAATTAAGACAGTGTGGAAGGGATGAAACCGGAAGACAACAACGCTCACTCCCGATATAACGGTACTTTTAAATACTACTACTAATACTAAAAGCGCGATTAAACAATAACTAAACACGGCAGAGACTTTGACATAAAAKTTTACCACCTAAATGGTGTGAGAGGGCTTCAAAAGAACCATAGTCAAGATGGCCAATGRGCATGCCAACATCCATGTCTACTCACATTTAAGCCAATTTTAATTCTCCATGTGATGCTTTCATATATAAGTGTTCAATTCAAGAAGTAATTAATTTAATGAGATAAAATGTCATATTATGACCAAAAATTGTCTAAACCGAGCTAAAACTGTTCAAGTGCCTAGGTACTGAATTTGTAAGCCCCAGTGCCTATAGTTGACTTTTTACCGAAAATATCGGTAAATATATGGGCTATACAATTGAAATTCAGACAGACTGCTTTTCTGATAATAGTAATTTTGTGTATCAAAAGTGGGTTGAAACAGGTCAATACTTCCCTGACCCCCATATACCTAAGTTGTGTTAATAAAACTGAGAGAACGTATTTCTTTAATAACGGTACATATTTGAGCTTAGAACGATGAGGAGATGAAAGKTGAAAACATTCCTTAGACCCCATATAACTAAGTAGCATTATGTACCTGAAAAAATTAAATCCCCGTAAAATGCAAGAGTATAAAATKTTCGGTTRTATCAGAWCTTAYCCCTTCCTTACTTGTTTAAGGAGTGTTTTTTCAAAATACTAAGCAAACTGGAAGTGCTAGCCACAACGTATCTGTTAGACAAAAACCTTATTTGCGTTGATAGTATTAGGTATAATACATGCAGCAAGTTACATATATTTTTTCAAACTTTAAAGTTTGGCTCCACATTTCTGTTGTGCAGTGTATATTTAAAGCGTTTTGGAAAGTGACTAAGCAATCAGCCAATATGTATTTATAAGTGGAGTACTCCGGCTTTGCTACGTAATCCTTCAGTGCTCAGCAATGGTAATCGTGAGCTTTCGGGGCTTACAGTTGCATGTTGCCGCTATTAATTTAGTGCTTAAGTAAAAATGTGCCACAACATGCAAAGTTCAATGTGCAGAAAATGCTGCGTGACAGCAATTTACTTATTTTGTTTACATTGTATTTTTGACCAGTTCAATGCGCTAACTACGGTTTGCAACTACGCCATTTATACGCTGGTGTGTGTGTGTACATATATGTGCGCTTGGGATGGCGTGTTTTGGCGTCGCTTGAAATTACTCGTGTAGTACAAAACTCGGCGGATTGTTGCCGTAGCGCCAGTGGAATGATTTTCCCAACTATAAATATTTCAAATACAGCAAATGTTTGTGTGTATATTTCGGTTCGTGTATTTGTTGTTTGCTAGTCGCCGCATAGCGTACGTCACGAGCCAAAAGCCAACCACTGKGGAACGGGGGTAGCCGTAAATGGCAATCTGTTGTGGTTTTTAATGCGGCTAAACTGGTTGCACTTTAGTCTTAAGGTGACTGGGTACACACGCAMACACACATATGCGTACATATGTATTAGCAGACATGCTTGAATGCATGTGCGAGTGATGCAACAACTCCTGTTGTTATGTTGATACATGTTGCTGACGTTTTTTCCCTACTAATTGCTCGTGTATATTTATGGTGTTGGCTTTTGTTGTTGTACCTGTTCATGGTGCACGTTTGTCAGTTTGCCACTGCGCAACGGTAATCACCAATCCGTAAGCATAATTTGTCACGTATTATTTGCTGTTATTTGCTGCTCTACACGGCATTGAACACGTTCCGTTGCATAGCGTTTATATTAACAAATAAATATAGTAAAGACGCACAAAACACTTGCAGGGATCTCCATTTGTGCGCAGCAAATGCACAGACTTTGTTGACTAAATCTTCGAAGGTCGGRTGGAGTTTTACACTTTGTTCCAGTCTTGTATCGCCTTGTAATATCAWATGTACGAGAGTATGTATGTATGTATATTACAAAAGTTGTGACCTGAAGATATACTTGTAGTTGAAGGACAATTAGTTATCGAGTCTTTGAAAAGAAAAATTATTGAATTATACACCATATGAAACACACGCTTTCGGTAATCTAGTATAACCAGAAAGTAACCTAGAGATAGACGCCTTCAATAGCCGTCATTATTGTTTAAGGTAGACGCTAAGTCTTCGATCTTACCGATTTAGGAAAAATTGTCAATAGCTAAACAACCGCCGGTGTCTCTCACACAATCATTTCACTTAATGAACCCCTCGTCGTGACGATATTAATCTCAATCAGATGTAATACACTTATGCTAACGATTTCTCCAGTCCCCGAATACTTTTCATAAACACATTTTGCGATAGCGTTCAGCTTCTCCAGCGAATTTTGTTTTATCTCTTCAATTGACGGCTATTTTAGTTTTAAGGAACACGTAGCCAAATCCGATGAATTCGGTAGTTTATCGATGGTGTTCATTGCGTTTTTGGTTTTAAATTCGGTCACATCGTGTGAATCCACAAATTGTTTTTTCACAATTCCGGCCGTTTTTGACGGTTGTTCACCCAGCTGCTTGTTTATAGCTGGTTGACAGATTGCGCTCATATTGGCATAGTAATTAAGAACAGTCCTAAAAACTTAGCAAAATAAATTTTTTTTTAAATATTATTTTTAGGGAAATTTTAATTACAAACTTCTCAATGTCATTTAGAGTTTTATTTGTGCAATAATATTTAACTGTCCTATGCATAAGAAAACATTTCATTTCCGAGAATTAAAAGTTCTGTTAAGATGGCCGAATATATACTTCATTACCCAAAGATACCTAACTAAAGACTGATTGTCAAAATGTATTCTAAGTAGAACATATGTCTCCACTAACTGTCAGAACAATTTCCCCTTTTGAAAAATATTTTACAAGTTTAAAGTGTTGCAAGTGCGTATGTGTGATTGCATGCATGTCTGTTTGCAAATACATACATACGTATGTATATATGCGTATAAATTTCAGTTGCGATGCAAGAGATAAGCCACAATGCGAATGTCTGTAAMTAACAGCAAATAAATGAACCGACTCGACTTTTGATGCCATAATAAATGTTTAGAGGTATTTTCGGCATTGCTAAAATGTGCAACGCAAACAGTTATTTATGAAACTGAGCAATTTTCCAAAACACATTCATAAAATAGTTGCCTTTGCACAGATCTATGGCGTTATATATGCTCTGGAAGGCAATTGTATAAGAAGCACTRCGACGGACATTCAAAAATTTTCGTTTACACATACCGTAACGCATTTGTAGTAACTGAAAGAGAAAGCATTGTTTAGTACTTCGTCTTCATTARGAAGAGGCATGGCTTGCAACTATAAAAGCTCGCTCACAATAATTTGAAGGCTTCTACAGAACTTTGCTACACATTATCGCTAAAATTGTACATAGAGACAAGTGTGTACGCCCATTCATTCCAATATCCAAAGAGCAGCAACATAATCACTTTCGAATTTCTGAAGGTACTTCCCGTAAGGTGCATTTGGTCCAGCGTTAGAGTATCGCTGTTGCGCAATTTAGTACATGTGCGGTCATATTGGCAAGTGTTAATTATAAATTATAGTGGAAGCCATATGTGAAACAGACTAGTCATTTTATAATTTTATTTTTTTAAATTTTACATTATAAGCTCACTATTTGTCTTTTTTTAGTGCCACCGGATCGTCCAGTCATTTATGGCCCTAACAGACATGATAAGGCCAGTAATGTGGAGTCGTTTAACGAAGGAACGGATATAGTGCTGGCTTGTGAAGTGACAGGCGGTAAGAAAACTTCCTACTTACTGAAAAAYTTGTTAATAAGAATCCTAATGAAACAGATTATGAAAATATGATTTCAATAATTTACGTAAATAGTTCCGAGGAACGTAAATAAGCCTATGTTGAGTTTTGCTCCGAAATATGTTCTTTAGTAGAAGTATAAAATAATTTMATTGGAAATGCAACCACCATCCATATAAAATGGGATTCAAATAATTAACTGTTAATAAAAAAACAATAAATTTTTTTAAGATTTTTAATAAAAAAATAATACTTTTTTTTTAAGATTTCTAAGTTGTAATTTTTTTTTAGTTTTATCGCTACTCTCTATTTGTGCCAATCAATTCTGAAGAATGTCTCGTGGGGAGATCGAAATACTAATTTGAACCATCTCTGCTTTCTATCATTTCCGGTACAAAAACAACAACGATTGATGCTGTCACATTTGATAATGCTGTCATCTCAACCACCACAACCATCGCCACTGGACCATACATACACATACCATACATAACTCTCAACACTACCAATGGCGCTGCATGGGACCATGTGGGACCGTTTGGGACAACAACATGCGCTCCGTTACAATTTATGTCATCTTCATGGCTAAAATCCATTTCGTGCTGTTTTATATGAACGAAAAAACTCTTGGCTACGTAAACGAAAACCGAAAATAAAAAACAAAAAAAAAACCATAATAAAATGAATAACTGCAATGGACCATCAACGAATATAAACTACACCAACAACTACAATGACAACAATAATAAACATGTAACTAACTAATGGCCGCCGCACTCAACTGTGCAACTTAACTGACAATGATGAACTGGCAAAAATATTTCTCAATACCGATTTTTCTCGTTCCTTTGTTTTCCACATTCATTTATTTTTACACAATTTTTTCGGAGCGAACTTACCGCATTTTTCGTTATTTTCCCTTATTTTTTTGTTACTTTTTCACAAACTTTTTATTCTTTCCGCGCGCCTTTGTATTCCTTCAACTCTTCTCTATTATTCTTATTTTTTATTTTTTCTCTTTGCTCCACTTGCTTTTACTTGGCGTAACTGGAACATTACTGCCACTGATGTTGCCATTGTTGCTGGTTGCCTTTGCTGCTGCCATCACTTCGGTTGTTGCCAACAACGCTGTCATGGCCACTAATAATAAAAAACAAAACCCAAAACCGAAAACAAAATCACAAACACAAACACAAAAACAAAAACAAAAACAAACTGTTGTGGACGCCCTTCTGCATCACTCGTGCATATGGGTGTGTGTATGTGTGCTTGGTCAACACTTGCAACAGGACGTCCACGTCCAAATGTAACATGGTATTTAGATAATACGGTGATTGATGAATCTTTCGAGCATCGCCCGGACGGCAAGACTGTTAACCACTTGTCATATCCAAATATTGGACGACAACATTTGAATGCGAGATTAGTTTGTGTGGCGAGCAATACGAATTTGACGCCGCCGAACAACAAAGTGGTCATACTGGATGTCAATTGTAAGTATCACTATTGCAGAGTGAATTTCATCCGTAAACACACAAGCAAACTTTTCATTTACAGAAAAGGAAATTTTAGTTTAAAATGTTTGCAAAATTTATGACTCAAAACAAATTTCGCTAAAATATKTAAGCAAATCTGGTAATCTGTAAGTCGTAACGCTAATAGAGTGATTACGATTTATATAGAGCTTTACTAAAACTTCAATTTTCTGCGAGTTTTAAATTATTATTTTTTTCTTTTTTTKAAATTTTAGAATGAGTTAGTAAATGAGCTTTGATTTTAAAATAATGAATGTAGTACGCTCATAAGCCGTGTTATTTGCAAATCTTATTCAATTGTAGTAAAACCAGTCGCTGTGCACATAATGACGAAGGATCGCTTCGTGTCTGCTGATCGCACATACGACATTGAGTGCAAGTCTTCCGGTTCGAAACCAGCTGCGGTCATTACATGGTGGCGCAACAACAAGCAGTTGAAAAAATTCACGAAAAATGTAAGTATAACGCGGATAACTTACTTCCCACTCATATATATATTCCAATTATAACCATCCCAGAAGTCTTAGGAAAATTATCAAATTTTCTATAATTTCCTACAAATATTTTATATTAGTATATTCCACGCAAGTATTTTACTACCCTGTGTACGCGCTGCATGATAGTGTTAGTTTAAGAGAACAACTGAAATTTTTTTAGTCCTTTCACTTCCTGGTACAGTGCTTGCTTAAGTAAAATTACTCATACGCACCGTCTCCTTTAATTACCTCCATGTAGAGTATTTTTCAAAAACCCAATATAGTCACGGAATACAATTGTTTTATTTTGACTAAACTCATAAGAATGTATGGTTTTTTGAGTTATCATAAATACATGTCGTGATCTGTGTTAGAAACCGATTGCTAGTATACATATGAAGATAGCACTTGTATATGAAAATTAGAAAGATGTACCATATTTTACTCTTTAATCAGTTTTTACTAAATAACACTGCTTAAGTTAAAATTTAGCATTATTTTGAAACCCCAGTTGAAGAAAATACCCAAAATGTCATATTTTGAAAATCAGTTTTCTTGATTTTTTACATGAATAATAGAAAAACCGCGAGCAATTCTCAAACTCATGAAATATTCAATTATTGATACCATCGTAGCAATATTATGTACTAAGRCGTGGAATAACATGCTTTAAGCACCGAAAAATTAAAATTTTTAWGCTTCAAAACTTTTATCGTAAGTTAATAATTTTCCTAATTTTAATCCCACTTTCTCTGCTGCTCCTGGCAATGCTGCGGCAACCTGCTTAACTCCATCACAACAGTTTAATGAACCCGACAACCAATCTCTAAGCATATTGACATTCACGCCCACTCGCGAGGACGATGGCAAGTATTTGACGTGCCGTGCCGAAAATCAATTCATCGAAAACAGCTCCATCGAGGACAAGTGGCGGATGGTCGTGCACTGTAAGTAATGAAATGCAATTATTTCACGCTCTTTGTGTGCGTTGTGTGTTTGCTTGTGAACAGAATGCTCAGTATTTAAATATATTTGTGTATATGTAAATTGAATAATTTTAGCGAAGTGTGGTGGGTAATTATGGTGAAATTACGACAATAAGTGGCTGTGCTTGTCCGCCAAGAGTGATCAATAACCAGCAAAGCGCATTATTAAACGCTGCTATGCAAGCATATGCAAACACTGCGAAATATGTGCCTCCAGTGTCCACTGGCAGTGGGGTGCCGGGCCAGGGATGGTCAGTGGAATGTTTGGAAAGTTTCGTTGCTCGTTTTGCAGCGTTTAGAAATGGAGCTAATTCAAATAGCAACTCATGCCCATAAATAAGCCCGAAAACACACACACAAATAGCCGTAAATATACAAAAACCACAAAAATACAAACACTAAAAACTAAATGCCCGTTGTTGGGAATGCCCTTTGACACTTACATTCAATTTAATTCAATTGCGAAGCTGTGTAAATGCTCGAAGCTTTGTGCTGCTTGCTGTGCTTTTGTTACTTTCCCTTGGACTTTGTTATACCCCAGTAAAACCAGCTAAAGCGGGTATTATGCCTGCATGAATGACGCCCACACAATTGTGTCTGATATAGACACGCACTCATGGTGACGCAGGCTGGTAAGTGCTAGAAGGAGGTGGAGAGAGAAGCGTATTTCCCCCCCAAAATATGAATTTGGAACCTCAAAATATACACTCGAAAAGCTTTATGAAATTTCAAAATATGTTTTAATCGGAACAAATTCCATTCATGCAACATGTGCTTGGCACAAAACCTTTGGTTTCGCCCGAACATGTTCGCCCCCCCCAAATTGTTGTTTGCGTTCGTGGTCTGGCATGGGTTGTGATTAGAAATGAAATTGGCCAAGTTTGTAATAAAAATAAATTACCCATTTGCATTGCTCGGTGCTGGGCACGTTGCSCTGAGCGAGGCAGTGGGAGCGAATTCTGAAAAGGACATTTCACGGCGAGTGGCCCTGCTGTAGGGATATTGTTCAAAACATATTGCAGGCACATATATACACACATTGTTGTTGTTATAAAATATTTACTCGTAGTTTTTGTAGGCGAACACAAAGGCAACCACAACAACACTGCCGATTTGAAATGTTTTACAGTGACAGACATCGATGCTTTCATTGAGCGAAGCTCCAACCGTCACAAAAATCTGTAAATGGACCGGCTTAACGGTTCTTTATATTTGAGCCCATTCCATCTAACTCGCCAGTTCATTTTGTTAGGATGCCTTTTTGCACACATAAATATTTTTACTGTCGACCGCCAACCATCCACTTTAATATCACCTCTGTTGAGAGATACCTAATTTTGCATGCGGATTATATATATATGAACACTTATACACACATACGTACGTACAAAGAGCAGGAGGCGTAATTGGCAACAGCGCCGTTGCGGTTGCTTTGTTTGCTCGTCAACGGTAATTTCACTTTGATTTTTTTTWMYTYMRSSGKTTTTTTACAAGTGTCCCCTCGGACCAATTTTTATTCTTTGAAATATCTCAGACGCGGCGTGAGAAGACGCCAGTTCTTTAATTTGTTGATGTATTGAATAGGGCATRTGCAAATGGGAATAAAACTAAATCCAGGAATAGCTAATATCCACTCATTTATATAAACAAATATATAAGAATAGTATGCCAAGGATAACATATACTAATGAATATCTCTGAGATATTCGGTGGGGCATTGCCAACTCTGAAGATATAAAGAAGCTTCACTAATTGCTAACTAATTTTATATATATTCGAAATTCTCTCAAAAACCCGAAGAAGAGGGGTGTCAAGTGAAATTGTGTGTGTGATCGTCATTTGGAGCGAATGTAGATTTCATCCCGCCTTTGWTATAGAACCATTTCGCGCATAGAATAAACGAATGGAATTGCGAATAAAGCTAGGTGGGTAGGTAGAGTGGCTGTCTGACGACGCACCTTACTATATTTGTCTTTTTCTGAACTACCCCGTGCTTCTGATGAAGTTCATCAAAGAAAGAAGCTTTATGTTAGCAACTTCAAAAACGTCGTTTAAAAACCCTCGATCGATAGTTGCGATTACGTTTCTGTACAGAGCTTTGCATTCGCATGGGAAATAGTTTACGGTCCCTTCTTCTTCTACCTCCATACATCCGTAGTCTGCTGGAATTTCTGCCTGTTGGCATCCTTACTACAGTTTTTATACCAATGGTTTTGAATTTTAATAGTGAGAGAGGGAGGCCCGTGTTTCATTCATGCCACGTTGGCCTATTTGTTTAGTAATTCTGGGATTGACTCCACCAAAACTCGGCTACAGTTGCAACAAGTTCGTCGACTATACTATTTATCTACAAGTGGCCAGAGACATGGAGTCTAATTGCAGGGTGGTGCTTGTTCTAGCTAGTTCATTTTCTTCGCAGTTACCAATGATATAATTTTCCCCTGGAACGCAGTGCAGGTTTATTGTAAAGTTTGACTTTAGATCCACTAAGAGACTAAGACATTATTTCGCTATGTTTTACGAAACCCTAAGAGACCTCAACGCCACTTGGCTRTCAGTATATATAARTAYAAATATACTCTTAGCACACTMCGTGTCACAACAACAGGACTTTCWTTGATTGCTGTGATCTTCGCTTGGAAGACATTAAGATGTTTGGTAAACGGAAGGCAATTTAAGTATTTATCTAGTTTGGACTCGTCTGTATAGGTTTTTATCCCTGCGTCCCTGTCTTCTTTGGAGGACATAATGTAGTTTTAGTTCTTTTAGATTTCAAAAATCAGGAATAGTGGGTCGAAACGAAAACTAAGTATTATATAAGGCCCCATATTGTAGGATTCCCTCAGTCTAAGAGCCGACTTCACTGCCATTTGCTTATAGAAGAAGTCTTTTGCCAGCAAATGTAAAATGACGTTTTGTACATAAGCCGTTCCACGTATTTCTTTTCCATTAATAGCCACCATACTAGTATCGTATCGGCCTAATTACTACTGTGTAGAGCCAAGAAGCTACCCCAGACATTACTGCCGTTATGGGCACCGCCATCCTTTTGCAGATGCAAAGAGCTATAGCTGTTTTTTTTTTTTACCTCAAATACTAAGTTTAGTTTCCACGAAAGTTTCCTGTCCAAACCTAGTCCTTTGTATAACCTGGTACCATTTAACAATGGCGGCATGACTTCTGGAGTACTGGATAGCTTTATCAGCATGCATTTAAGTTTAGTCCATACGATACACCCCAATGGGTTATGTCATTTAATAATATTTGCTAACCGTATGCAAGGAGTTTTAGAAAACTTCTTCTAACCACCACATCGTYAGCGCAGGCTACAACATGTACCCCATTATTTTCTAGAGTTAACAGCAACTAATTTATTGCTAAAATAGAGAAGTGGAGATAACATGCCTCCTTGAGTTCTCATTTGGACAGATCTGCTCATCGTTGAAGCTTCCACCATTGAAATTATTGATTTGCTCTTGCGCTTCTGTTCAATTAGTTTTCTGAGGGATTTATAGATGTTCAAGTCTTTAAGCACGCTCAGTATAACAGCACACTGGATGTTAGTAACTACTTGGGTGTGTTCTTTAACCTCCAGATGTATTTCAATCCTTGCTACCACTGAGCTTTTTGCCGTATCTGTGGATTTTCTTTAAAATACGCATGCTGTGAAAGAACTAATTAACCTGGGTTTAAGCTGCTGGAATAAAGCTTTGTTGAATTTTATGAAACCTATTAAGTTTATCCCAATCAATTATAAACATTTTATAATATTTGTTTTTGCGTATGTGTGGTAATTTTTACGACAAAGAACTATAATGTTACATATATATAACTAGACATTTTAAATGGAAAGCTTTAACAGTGCAATTTTCTGCTTACAGATCAACCAACGGCTCATCTCAAAATGGGATCTTCACTAAATCCAGACGATATAAAAGAGGGCGATGACGTTTATTTTGAATGTGTTATACAATCGAATCCCAAGCCCTACAAAATGTCATGGTTTCATAACGTAAGTGCAGTCCAAAAGTTGTAGGGACACAAGTTCAGAAATATTTGAATATGAGTATCAAACATACTTACTTGCGAACGAGATTCCTGTCCACTCTTCCAACTACCACGGCGCATTAAGCCATACAAGCATTTAAATGGAATGTGCGCCACACATTAGTGCAAATTTGTTGCACATGGAAACTTTTGAGTACAGAAAGTGTCACTGAAAAACAAACCTCATGTTGCTAACTGCACTCATATATACATATATGTCTTGTACTATTACAGCCATCATGGTGGTAACACCATATCTCACTGTGTGCCGAGGGGGTTTCGCAGAGGGTTTTACTACTCATGCTTTTCATATTAACTGTTCAACTCGATTTGGAACGCGAYGTTCTGCTCGATTTTTCATAGAATTATAGGACAGCATGTAATATGGTTTAAATTTAGGTATACATAATTTTTGGCATTMAAGTATGCCTAGGCATTAACTTGCAAACTTGAAATATCTATAAACATTAGTCCCTTTTTCCATCAACACCTTTTCGTTGCGTAGCTTTTATTTCTGATGAATTTCACAATCAGATTGSATATGTTATACATTTTTCAATTTTAAGCGTTACTTAACCAATTCTAAGACACGTTTTTCAATTCTGCATTATAAATTTATCTTTAATTACGCGCAGGAATGTCCAATTATTCTATTATATACTTTATAGTTTTCTTTTTTAACAGTACTGACCATAAGCTCACTAGAGAGACCCGATCTTTTTCGGAATAAAGACTGAATCATAATTTATTAAAGCAAGTTTTTCATATACAAAAATATGAATGAAATCTGAAACATCTTCTATGTTCAACTGAATATGGTGTAGGCGGCATTTTTGCTGATAATTCAACGAAAACTTCACATATAGTAATTCATATAATGGCAATTTACTCCGCCTTAAAGTTCAGATGGTCATGGCACTTTCGCCAAGCAGTGCTCTTAAGTTGACGCTCTCTGCTCTTCACATRTCATTTTCATTGTTTGCTGCCGGCATTCTTAGTGGCGTTGATGCTTTCATTTCATCGTTTGCTCAACGTTACTTCGCGCAGACTTAAGAATATTGTACAATGTACTTAAATACGTTTTTTCACTTATCTCGTATTCTTTTYATTCTCTTTCCGATCCTTTTACGCAACACTGTGCTTTTCCGGCACCCTCACCGAACGGCGAAAAACAACGACAATAACAATTTATCATTGGCTCATACGGATGCATCATTGCACTTTAGGGCAAGGAACTGCATCACAACATCTCAGCTGGCATTATCCTTTCGGATCAATCACTCGTGCTGCAGAGTGTCTCACGTGCATCCGCTGGTGATTACACGTGTTTGGCTGTAAACTCGGAGGGAAGGGGCGCCAGTAATCCGGTTTCATTGCATATACGCTGTAAGTACCGAGTGAAAACAATTTGATTTCATCATTGCTGATTACTTTCTGATGTTATTACATACATATGTATGATTTATAGTGAGCGTGAGTGCGAGAGTGAGTGAGCGCATGTGTTTATACATTTTAAGCACGTCGACACTTACATGCGGACATACTAACGAACATGTTTTATAATAGGTATTCACGTATGTGAGTCAGTACTGAGCTAACGAATGCTCGTCAATAACGTTATTTACAAAGCATTTTGCGTTAGAAAATCCTATTAACGGAATAATAGTAGTTCATGGTAATTTGCTAAGCGCTGTGGCGGAGCACACTGAACTACTCAAAAGGATTTTTGCAAGCAAATGTTTGACTCGTCGCAAATAGAGAAGCATGTCGCTTCTATTAATATTAATGGAAAACCTAGCGTTGACACGAAAAGTCAAAAATCTTGAAAAAAATTCAACCCAGTGCGAGAGAAGACCTATCAAGTATGGAAGCAAAACAGACGCGAACGAAATAGAGCTCAATCTTTTCGAAACTCAGGACTTCAAAATTATTGATGCTCAATATTTAAAGCCTATATTTTAAATTGACCTGGCTAAAGAGTTGCAATCGACAAGATTTAAGAACGCACTTAAACACTTATGTAAGTACATTAACACACTTAAGTAAAAAGTTTCTAAGCGCTTTTATGCATTAAAAAGCTTTGCAGCGAACGCAAAGTGTCTCAAAAGTTGTTGTACCCAAAACAAAATAAAAAGTAGTCCTTTTCGTCCAGCCGCTGCTGTCCAGCTTGCCCCATACGCAGTTATATGGGCATGCAAATTTTTCAACAAAAAAACAATAAAAAAAAGTCAGGGGTGCAGTAGCAAAGGCCTTAGGGATCAGAGGAGAACCCTCAACTCGATTAATCCCACCGAAGAAAGCTCACGAAAAGAAAACAAATGAAAGCGAATAATGCAGTGAATGAACGAACCAGTCGACGCACTGGCGAACCACTGATTCACACGCGTACAGCCATCCGCACATTTCGCTAAAAACTGACGACGGAGTCGGCAAAATGAAATGAAGTGTAACTGCCAACAGTTAAAGCGTCGCGTAGTTGCTGCCCGAGCGTTGAGTTAAGTTGAAAGGAAAATAACTCAAGAACAGTAAAACGAAAGCATCGCGACTTAGCGTTGAAAGGCAGGCGCTTCGGCGGRCGGCAAGGCAACCATTTTAGAGTAATGAATATTTTTAGAGACTTACAGGCGGTAGTAAGTCGCGCCGCAGACGCCAAAAGAGGCGAGATGGGCAGCGGCAAAGGATAGCAGAGATARAGGCGTCTCAAAGTTTGTCACCCGGCTTTGAGCGGCACTATTTTGCATTCGTAAAAGGCATTTAGTRCGAAAATCAAAACAATAAAAAATCCGTTGTAAAGTGAAAAAACGCGTTCGCTCGCCTGCAATTACACACGGCCGGGCAAGCGAGTATTTCGCCGGCGCCACCATCCCATGGCGAATATAAGGAAAAGTGGAAAGAAAGGATGGCAGCGCGCAGACAAAATGCAGATCAAGCGTAAAACTTCTGTTAGATTTTTCATTTTCATGGAGATTTCTTTCTGGCTTCTAATTCGCTTATAAAGTGGAATAAACAAAAGTAATCAAATATATAAAACTGAAAAGTGGCACAACAGCGCGGGTGCCCAGTCAAAGACTTCAATAAGATTACGAAGACGTAAAATAATAAAAACAGTAAGAACATAATTCGCTAAGCCGACACTGCAGACAGGGGGTGCCGAGTTTCGGCGAAGCTTTTCAATCGCTTGGCAACTTCAGCAGCCACTCTGACACTTTAAGAACGAACGGATAAATGTATAAAAGGATTTTCGACTAGAATTTYGGATTGCATATTGTGGATCAAAAGGCGGCGGGGTGTCCGTAATGAATGCGCGGCTGTCGCTCACTTATCGCCCCAGCGTTCGCAAGTTTTTTAAAAACCTAGCAAATATACCATATGCTKAGTGATACAAGGGTTGCCTTTTATATTTCGGTATTAGGGAACAAAAACTAATATTAATCATCGATAATCTATACAATTTTGCATGCGGTTGCACCAATGTTCGAATTACGTTTGCCTCACTGATTGAGATATTTTCAAAACCTCCATTCGATGAGAAATCAGGACTTTACGGTGGATGACTCATCCAATTGATGTTTTGAGTACTCAAACAGTTATTTCAGACAATCAATGTTCCAATTGTCGTGGTGAAGAGTGATCCATCTTCTGTGTTGGGTTTCCTGATTTTCGAAAGACAACTGGACAACAATTGTATATCACTGAGAACTTACTGTTCTGCGTTGTTTTTTTGGTATGATTGAGTCATGTCCAGTTTCTCCAGAAAACAAGGAACCAATTGCTCGAAATGCTTCGTGTGCAAACAACCTTTTTGGATTCGGCTCATCTGGAAGCAGCTATACAGCCGACTGCTGTTCACTTTGGTTTAGCATCTATCACGCTGTCATCGACATATTTCGAAGCGGCGCTGTAGTACTTTTCTAAAAATTCCCCCCAACAATGGACGCGAACTTTGTTTTGGYGGAACGCGAACATATTTTTTCATAATCAAATATTCATGCAACACTGAGATTATGCTGACACGACCAATCCCTATAGTTGCCTCAATGTCACGAAAAGTCACATGGTAATCTTGCACTATCAATAGTTTCCGGAGCTACAATTGATATTGGACGACCTTTATGAAATTCGTCTTGGAATTTATACGAATTGAGGTCGCATTCACCATACCATCTTCGAAAGAGCTTCATCGCCAAAAATATAATTAAGTTCATTGATGCACTGTTGCATGGAGTTAATTGGAGATGAATATTTAAAGTTACTGTAAAAGAACTAAATAATGTTGGTATATCACCACTGAGGTTACCAAATACCGAAGCTTCTTACTTCTGTATGTACATATGTGAAGAACGAGAAAATTATAACCTAAGACTTATTTGCAGAGCAAAGAAACAACAGCGCCGGCACTCTTTGAATCGCGGGACTAAAAAGTGAAAAAACTGTAAATAAGACGGTCGCTATAAAAGAAGAGAACATAACAAATTTTTGGAACACAAAAAATTTATATTAAAGATATTTATATTGAAGACAGCTTTAAATACGCTATCCAATTTTTTTTTATTTAATACTGGTCTTCTTCAAAGGTTGTGGGCAACAAAAATGTAAGAATAAGTTAATCCCTTCTGGGTTCCATGTTTTGGAAATGTATTTGGTTAGAGTCTTCGCTGGCACTGYGACAGTAAAAGACACTAGGCACTCACAGAGACAAAAAGCGTCAAGTTTAATTCGCATTAAAATATTTATAACGTACTTAGAAACTTTAAAGGCGAATTAAAACCCAGCGCCAGATTCTGCGTATATAAATAATTGCATTTTCAGCAACGCCGGAAGGCAACAACAGCGGCTAAGATAAATAAACAAAATCCACAAACTGCAAGAGAAGAAAAGAAAAATGACAAAATTAAGTGCCGAGCGAAAAATTGCGCTGAATTCCTTCAGCAACAAAACAGCTCAACGAATGCGGCACCTTCCCCTCGGACACGTTCTGCTGCAGCAAGACTTTGTAGCAGTGTGTGTTCACTTGTTTTTGCTGTGGCAGCTGCCCGTTGCCTTTCACATGCTGACTTGATACTTAATTGCAATTTCAAGCCAACGCGGCGACTTTCAGGCTAATTACACTCGCAGAAACAAAAAATAGAAATGGAAATAAAAAATCCACAGGATAGCGAGAGAACAGCGAAAGCATGGCGTAAGCGTAAAAATGGCAACCAATGGCGCACATACAAAAAGCCAAAAACAACAGCTTTTAAGGGAAGTGCAGGCAGGTTGCAAACGAACATTTGCAGTTGGTGAGGAGTTCTAGGGTGCAGGAAGCGCCAAACGCTGCCGAGTAGATGGTGGAGCGCGTTACAAGGGTCTTTCGCACGCGGCACTGCATTCATTTCATTATGCGAAGCGTTGGGCATCCGCAAGCAGCAATTCTGTTTCTTACACTTAAGTTTTTTCAGCTCGCTGGTACTTGCCGCACACACTGCAAGGCTTGTCGAAGTAAACAAAAGATCAGCGGCCCATCCCACGCAATAACCTCTGTAAGGGCGCAAGCACGATTCAACTCACTCGGTTTTACATATAAATATGCTTTTATGCTTCACTGTGTATTCATTTTCGAACTTTCTTTTTCAACATTTGTCTGGTACTTTTTTCTTGCTTGCAGTTGCACCCACTTGTGCCACCGATCATGAAGAGCTGCTGGGCGCCCTAAAGCACGAAACACTGCTGCTAAAATGTGAAGTGGACTCATCACCGCCAGCGGAGGCATTTACATGGACATTTAACTCGTCCGGCGAACAAACAGAATTGCCCGCCCGACTGCACTCAACGGAGGTAATTATCCCACACATTAATATGCACCTACATACACACACACACAGAATAAGTAGAGTGAGAGTGCCGGTAGCCGTGCAATGAGGGCGCATTGAGGCTCCGCTATTGAACTCGACCTATTCAGTGGGTGTCAGTYCTTCGCACATTTATACTGGACTTACACACATACTTTTGTAMTTACAAAACTCTCGTGACTCGTTGTTCTCCATTGGGCTGTCATGGATCCGCTTGTCTTRCTGAAAGCTGGGTGGGGCGCTTTGGATCTCCCGAGCATGGTCGCTTTTCATTTCTCCCCACTTTTAATTCACTTGACTATGATTCGCAGTGCTTTAATTTTTTGTTTTTGTTTTTGTTAGTTAACCTTCTCACTTATGTGTTTCGCTTTCTCTCCAAGTTACTCTGAGTAACTAATGAACATTGGGCGTGTCAAATGGCACAAATTGATAGCTGTAGCAAATAAACCAGAAATCCTGAAACCTCACAAACTTCACTAATGAATAAATTACATCCCACTTTTCGTTACTTCTTCTATTTCTGCAAACATTCGTAATAAAAGTGTTCTTACAGGGGTTTACTGTTTTAAAATTAAATGAAAGGATTTTTGGAAGAAATTTTTAAATATTTCCGTTSTATCTTACTTCAAAATCTGAAGACATAAAACTATCATAAAAYTCGTCRTAAAATAATCTTTACATTAATAAATMCAGTAAGGCAACTTTCAGTTCTCGYAACGCTTTATTACTGTAAAAACCCTTAATAGCAATATCGAGAATCGATTTTTCATACAGCGTAGTGATGCAAACACATCCGAATCGAGGAACCTTAAGAGGAATGAYGTACTCGTCTGTTGCAAATAGGGTAAAAGCGAACCTCATAGCGCTTCGGCAGTTATTGTATCAGGCAATGCGACTGAGTAGCATTTACCTAACCTCATCTGAAGTTCTAATCCATTACAGCAAGTTTAAGATTTAGAGCAAAGAGCAAGCGATTATCATACTGAAATAATATATCTCTTGCAATCTGTTTTCCTAGACTGGCATGTCGCGACTGAATTACACTCCAGCAACCGACCTCGATTATGGCACAATATCTTGCTGGGGGCGAAACTCTATTGGCCAGCAAAAGAACCCCTGCATTTTTCAAATCGTCGCTGCAGGTGAGTAAATTCTTAAAATATTGTCAAAAAATTTATAGTATTACTATTATTATAATTGTAAACAAGCTATTATTTCATATTATATATGCACAGCTCTGTTCATAATTCCAATTAACCGAACCAGAGAATTATTSACTATCATAACTTAAAATGTATCAATTGTGTCAGTCTCTCACAGAAGTGGAGACCTCAAAGGCATCACCTTATTTTACTCTTTGTTATTCTCTTTACAGGCCGTCCATTTCCGTTGCAGAATTGCACAGTCACGAATCAATCCACCGATTCACTGCAAGTTGATTGTCTGGAGGGCTTCGACGGTGGGCTACCTCAAGGCTTCATTTTAGAATTAGTGGAGTTGAATAATTTGCGTCTAGCACGGAATTTAAGTTTGTCGGTAAGTRTTGGAAATATACAKAATAATATATTTAATCWCATTAAAGAATAATTAGAAATATGMCAAGTGAAGACGCAAAGCCTCCGCAATTAGAATAACATGTGTATGTATGTATGTTACACTGTAGGGTATAGGCAAATGCTAGATTACCCAAAATCATAATTTAAATTAATTTGCACTCAAGACTCGAGGGATTAGTTTAAAATGAGGTTTGGTCCACTTTTTCGGCGGAAGTGACCTTGAGCAAAGAATTAAGAGCTTTTGTAAACTCCAAGCTCTTTAGTATTTTTTCTCCCACTTATAGGCTTCTAACTGAAGACAAGCACACAAATATTGCCAAAATTTTCTAACGAGAAATGAGTTGGAGTCCACGCCAAGCAGCCTTTTTATTTGTACTGCTTATAAAGCTGAGGATCTTATACTTTTCTTATAAAGGAAAGGGTAGTTCAATAGTATATTAAAAGAACATCAGATGATGAGATATAAAGGGTGTTCGGTAAACAAATTTGCCAATTTTGCGTAGTGTTYCCTCAACGGTGATCTCTATGAGACAGATGTTTCTCCCTCATTATTTTTAATTTTGTTATATGAACTTATTAAAGAAAGTATTTGATCACATTCATATTTTGCAACTAAAATGTTCACTTAYGTGTTATTTTGCAAACGCCTCTAATTTTGCGAACATTCCGCGAAAAAATGCTAAAAAATATATGGCTGAAAAGTCGCCAAGTGGCGCAAGGAAAATATTTTCTCCAACACACTTACACGGTGTGGACTTAACCTGTGCTCACCAATTTATTCGAATGTTTTCTTGTACGAGTATATACACAGAATGATATATGTATGTATAAACACACGTATAGGGTGTGAGTACATAAAGCCCTGCAGCAACTTTTAATGTTAACTTTTGAATTTTTACCCCGACTGCCGCTCTGCCCGCCATCGAGCTCACCTTAGTTGTAGAAATTCTCTTGTCAACTTGAGTTGTTGTATTTCCGTCTAGGTTAAAAATTTCTGCGAAGTTTTGTGCTGCTTTGTAATTTGTTGCTCACGAAAACTTTCCTGTCGAAAGGCTGAAATGTTTCATCTCGCCTTCCTCGGCAATACTCTTATGACCTGAATTATTTCAAAGAATTGTTCCTAAGTATTGGCTTAAAATATCATAAATGCTAACTCTTCGGTTCATTACAACGCCTGTGGAAAATTTTGCGAAAAATTCGTGGTGATGTTTTCGTTGTTGTATGTGTTCGTGCAATCGTTTAAAATACTTCAACTTTGGCCCACAAATCGTCACACTAAATTTGTAATTTTAAAAAAACTTCATTGAAATCATTAGTTATTTAGCTCCGAAAATGGAATGAGATGTGCTGACTGACTACGTTCACTAGAAAAATAAGTCTTCTGAAACCAAGTATTTTAGTCGATTTCAGCATATAGTCTGACAGCAAAAAAGAATTCCATTGTAAAAATTTACWTCTTCGTGCTTCAGGATTTAAGTCATTGGCATTCCTCTTTTTTGAAATATAAGTATTAAGKTACTACTTCTGAATTTATCTTGTTTTCTCTCCCACAGCATCCGCCAGTGAGTTTTCTCATCGAAAATCTCGATCCGACAGCAACATATCGAATGATCATTTTCGCCATGAATGCCAAGGGACGTTCGGAGCCAACCATAATTGACGACATAAACTTCAAAGGCGTGGCCAAATTTACAGGTTAGTTAAATGGTATAAAATAGTTACAGCGTTAAGTGAAAATAAATAACTGCACAAATTTCGACAATCAATCCTGCGAATTCTTCGGGTAAGTCATGCTATGTATGTRTGTAAGCAGAAAGGTGAGTGTGTCGTCGAGTCTGCAGGTGGATTGCTAAGAGACTTTTTTGCACTTTGCGGGCTTAGAACTTTCCTAATCTAAATAAATCGCCATCAACRTTCGTTATATGCTAAAATGCTGTTTTTGTAGTCGTCGTCGCAGCATAATGCGTTACGTGCAACGTGCCTTTGCAACAGCAATGCATTCACCTGAGAAATGTTGATTTCATTCATTCATTCTCTCTCACGCTTGACACTTTGCAAAATAGMAATTCATGAGACCCACACGCCTTGCGCAGGAACTGTGGGCATATGCGGTAGCTGGTGGCATTTGTCGCAATGCATTATCCGTTTCAAATTCTCGAAACGAAAAGACGTGCGGAGTAGTTTTACAGGGTTGCGCCCTTYGCCGTCGATTGTTCACATTGCGAATGGAGTATCGCAAAAGAATGTAGATCAATTCACCCTGCATGGCTATAACGCTCCCGTTGTCTTGATAGAGTTAGCGTTTTTATGAAAGGTAAGATTTTTATAATTAAATCAGCATCCTCAAATTCCTCCTCAAACTGTAAAATTTAGTTAGGGATCAATTCAAGTGGGTCAGCTGCTCCCCTGCAATTAAAGAGAGGCAAAAAGAATGTCACGCTCTTGAAATGAAGCACCCTTTACAACTTTCTACGGCTATCTATCTGAAGTCGTCATCCCTCACTGCTCTTTTACATAACGCAATTTTTATTGATATTTCCGCGCTCGTAAAACATCTTACGCACCATTAGAGCATTTGCGCGAATGCTCTGAGTTGAGCTGCCACCAGCTGGCGCATTCTTTTTGCACTTAAAGCAATTTTTTTGTTATTGTAAGATAGTGTTAGACGGAATGCTGCGCTACTTAGAAGAATGCATTTACACGCAGACGTTGTTTTATCATTCGCCTTTCAACATTTAGAGTAACCCTTAATGATAGGCAAAATCCTTTCTGAATACATGCTATATCAGCAATTAAATATTACTCATAGTTATTCTTGTTTATTAGTAATCTTAGAAATCACAAAAAATACTTACATACTACTACATTTTTTTTTTTCAAAATTTAAATAGTTTGATGAAAAATTCTAAAATTATTACTGGGATAAGAAATTTCATACTTCCTCACCCACTTTTTCTCTTATTCATGCGCAAATTTACTATTTATGTTTTACGTCACTTGCAGTTCCTGCAACTTTTGCACTTCGGTTTCAATCTATTTCAAAACAGCTTTTCAAAGATGTTGTCAACAACGACTTTTCGCTTATCCTTTGCGTTCACCGCTCGCAAGTTCTTTCCTATTTTGCGTTTTGTTGGAAAAAGWATGCGAAAGTGTGTGTGTCTGTGTTACTTTGGTTTCCTCGAAATATTGAAAAGAACTGTGTGCTAACAACGCTGGTGGGATTAAGCAATTTCACYGCAGAAAGGGAGCAGGTACATAAATATTAATGCACAACTGAGGGGCAATGAGTTTAAAATTTTGTTCTGTTCTTTTTGTCATTCTCCGAAAATTCTGTACGCATTTTAGAGGCTTCCAGTGATTAGTTCAACCAGTTACCTCATATCGTTTACTTCCTAAAAGTGGAATTGCTTGGCAAATTAAGTTAGAATTTACCATACAACCATGGGTTCCCTACCCTAAACTAACTGAATTAACCACCATCTCAATCGATTTTGGTGATACGACAGCTGACTTTAGCAAAATTGTGACTTTCCAGGTAACTCCAATGAACCGATACGTTTGTTATTGCTACATTTAATATTTGGGCGTACACCGTTAGCTTTTGAGGCATCTTAAAATTCTACATGCGATAGCAAATCGTATAGGTATTATGATAGCTGCGGTGTCCTCACTCTTTTATTGGATTAAAGTTACTCGCTAAAAGTTTGTTCTATTTCCTCACTTCTGTTTTCTTTTGTTTGTGTTSCTTTCCAAGCCAACGAACCGCTGTGGCCTGAATGCAGTTCGCTGTGAGAACAAATACTACACTGTATGTATGTGTGTGCGTGTGTATGTGCTTTCAGTTAGTGTGACTCCTTGCACAGCGAGTGCGATTCCGTATGAAAAGTTGCGATTATTTAATTGTTTGTTTGCTCCTTTTTTGTTTTTCTACTGATATTGCCGCGATATGCCACATTGTTTTCATTCATGCCACGCACACACATACACAGCACATCATTGTGGTGGCAACTCATTATGCATGCGAGTGAAACTTCTATAAATGTATGAATATGCACCAATTTTCACCGAAAGGTGCAATTATATCTCCTTCAAAATATCGTTCCAGCGCGTTGCACAAATTGTGGCGCGCCACTTTATTATTATCCTCACCAACCGCAACACCGCACATTTATCAGATAATGGAACGTATGCACGTGTGTGTGTGTGTGTGCCGCAGTCGTACTGTGCTAACCTTTGATTTTTCGAAAGTATTTACCAGAAAGTTTTGTGTGGTGTTAATGCGTGAGGCAGCTGGCAGTAAATGGTCTAAATAGGTCGACTGTAATGCGCAAACTTTCATGCAGCAAAGTTATATAGCGTAGTTACCGTTATTGTGATTGCACAAAACGCTTATCAAGACACATAAACCACCGACTCAAGTATGGGTGCAGCACACATTGCAGGTGCTTTCATATCGCTGGTATAAAATATATTTATTTGTTTCGAACACTTGGCTCCAATAAGCCTTATTGTTAATGCGTATTATATTTGTTTTCATTTCAGGTGCATCGAATGGCTTAACGGTACCCCTTTCACCATTTTTGGCTGGCCTAACACTCTTCTGTGCGCTGCTCTTCGCCATATCCTGCATTGCACTGGCGGCAATTTACAGGCGGTTCTCGAACAGGTAAGTGCCACGAGCACCGAAAGCATTGAAGAGTGTCTTTTTCTGTCTATTTATCTTGAAATTGTATTCCAATCGCAGAAAAGATTTTCAAATTTGAAAGTTTTGAGTTGTTACGGGTGATCCATTTCGGTGTTTCCAACCTTTTTAAAGAAAAACCGCAGAAACTTCAAATTTAATGGGGAATGTTCACTATCATTCGAAAGAATATCCTTTGGCATTTATTCTTTGAACAGATGATTCTACATTTCAGATGGTCTATCCGTTGAGTCCAATTTTTCGTTCTCCTTGATCTTCTTGGTAATTATCAAGAGCCCATAGAGCGAAGCGATGTCGCTTGAGAAGGTCAAACGGCTTCAGTTCTTACACAAGCTGTATTTTGTACGCTTCCAATTTAAGATCAGTCCAGGTTGCTCCGAACGACGTCGAATCGACTCTCCACGGTCTTCGTGTATACTCTCAAGTCGGTCGAGTATTATCCAATAGTGAATCTTRAGTCTCAAGACCGATTATGTTCACCGTAATTTGAAGGAAGTGCGCGAAACAAATACTTTAGAGAACGTGAGCTTTCTTAATAAAGTTCAATATTATCCAACAATGAAAGATTACACTTTTCTTTACTTGGATCACCCGTTATTATATAAGTCAATTGAATATTAAATAATTATTGTACTATAATTAGAAAACGTTAAACATTTAGGTAAATAATTTCAGTCAGGACCTCTAATATCTATAGAAATATATTGACAACTTCTGAAAATGATCATGCCACATTGATATAACTATAACCAAAGTAAGATATGAGATGTTTAAGTTTAGTTCTTCTAATCCATGCTTTACCGCAGAACAATAGCTTTTTTGACATTTTGGCTCTAGATATCAATATCTTTTGAACTGAATTTTTGGTAGCTTAAATCTTCTCAATTGGAAACCAACATTTCGCACTTTACTGACAATATCCGCTCAACTATGCTGAAAAAATTGGGAAAGTTAAACTATAAATACCATAAAACTAAAACAATTAAGCACTTCACACTCATCTAAAATATATGGTYGGAGCAATTTGAGAATAGGCATAAAAAATATAACTTGCTAAATATATCTCCAAAAATCTCCACCAAAATTAAGATTTAGTTCAACCACACTCTCATTATTTCACGGAGCCCACAGCTACGTCCAGCCCTACATTTGGCTTAGCTCTTGGGAGCGTTTAATATGTATGTAAAAGATTCTCTTATATTCCCTTGACAACGTCTCTGTCTGTCATCGCATTTTACTGGTGGAATATCAATTTCTTTGCTTCAATTCATTTTGAATTTAAATTCCTTATAAAAATATACATATTTTGCTCTTTTTTTCCTCCAATGGCGGAAAATCATCAGTGACCATTATCAAATTATCGTACACCATTTACCATTTGCCTCATATTCCGTTGCGGTTTACATTAAACATGTTTATTTATATGCTGACATTTATCACTTTCTTGCGACTTACATTCCAGGCAAAATGATGGTAATTTGAAACCAACGAAGCACACSCAACTTTCAATACCCCCTGATTGTCAGCTAGATCCATTACAACCGAACAACCACCATCACCAACATCTGCAGCATAATCACGAGCAAAGCAATCACCAGGCCCATCACAGTCTACTCCAGCCGAATGTCARCGACGGTGCCAATGGCGGCGGTGGCACCTCACCCTCTGTCGGCGGTGTCATGGGTGGTGCTGGAGGTGGCGTCATGGGTGGCTTGATTGGCATCGATTCGTCCACGTTGCGGTCAACGGCAACCAGCCATCATCGCCAAAGTCCACTGGTGATGGGCGATGCGTTGGAAGGTGATGACACGGATCCAGATGTTATACCCAATCAATATGGTAAGTGTTATGATGTTACGCTAATATATAAATAATGCGCCACTTGCCAATGAGCGAACGGAAAACAGTTATTAATTTTCAAATTTTTATGATACACTGAAAAAAATATTTGTATATAATCAGGCAACTTATAAATTCGTTTGTTCGGTATTTATGTATCTCCTCGCATCCGAAAGTACTGTATATGATATTATCACATATAATCATAATCATGGAAGTAAATAGCTGTGTTTTTTGGTGCTAATAACTTCAACCAAATGACGTAYTAGAATCGTCATTACAGATGCCTTCGAAGATTAATAATAGTTTAAAAGCCCTTCGTGGATTATAAGGACCTTATAGCCTGTAGCTAGGTGTTTTGACATATTTTAAAGAACCAAGTCTTTCACTGTCGAACGTGTTCCCCAACGTAGTGGTCAGCCCGGTAACCCAAACCTACAAGGAMTAACTCAACTGCCAATATAGATTTGAAGCAAAGATTTTGCTATTGATTAAAAGAAAAAAATTGTAACAGTACCTTTAAAAAGTACATTCTGCGAAATCGTTCAACAAAGTTTGCACCYTCAAACTCATTTGCCACTTTGGAGACATTACTTAGGAAAAATTATGAGGCTTTTACGGTGTACTTGGCTATTTTGAATTTATTTAGCGCAATTTGTTAATGTCATGTTTTCTAATATCCATTTTAATGGTGAAAATATCATATTCCCTAAAGCACCAGGTTAACTTTTTTTGAGAATGACCGTGTTAATTATATATGTTCATCGATACGARTGTGTTACATTTACTAGTTTTCTAATTTATTTTAAGAATGCATTGTTGCAATTACTCAACTTAATGCACAATACTTTTACTGCACTAATTTAAGGTTAAGCAAATATTTTAGAGTCCTAAGTACCTAGCTCAGCGTGCGCCAGCAAAGTAGGTCAGTCGGCAGTTTCTTTCTATTTATGTTTTGATATTCTTTATTTTCGTGGTTTTACGCAATATAAAGGATTGCCTGCTTCTTATGCACCTTGACAACCTGGCAGAGAGCAAAATATTATATATGTATACATAGTCGAGCGCAACAATAAAGCACTGTGTTTACTTAAATTTCAGAAAAACGTCCACTGAAGTCGCAGGTGGCCTCGCCCATATTTCGCAGCCCCTCAGCGCGCTTACTGCAACGCGACTACAGCAGTCTTGCGGACACGGAGCGCGCTGGCACATTGAGCAGCGGGAGCGTGATTGGCGGCATCACGAACAGCTCAACACTGAGCAGCGCCGACGGCATCTCCAGTCTGGGCTCATTGGTCGGAAACAGCAGTATTGGAAGTGTTGGTGGCATTGGCGTTGGCGCTGGCAACGAAGTGTTGCACTACACATTTAGGCCAAGCAAACAATTGGTGAGTAACAGACGATAACCTTTAGTTACTCTCAAACGAACCAGCTAGCTATTGCCCTTGTATATCCCCTGCGCGCGCCACTTCTACCCACATGCTTACATAAGTCTATGGCGAGAATAAGAAAGCACAGAGAGCAGTAGGTGCAGTGACACGAAAACTAAAAAATTGTCATCACATAATAATGAAAGTAAACATTGCAACATTGCAACATTGCTGCAAATAACAAACTATAAAGAATGCACACTAAACCAATACCACACACACACACACCTACATATACATTACGATAATTACTTCTCATGCATGCAAATTCAGGGTAGCGCTAAACAGCTCGTCATCAACAAATGCTTCAGGGATTCAGGGGAATTCGCCGCACTGTCGCACCACATTGCCGCTCCACGATTTCCTCGCCTACTCGCCCGGCAGCCTACTTTTCACAAGCGATTGCAAGTAGCATAAAAATTTCAGCAACGAGGACAATGTCAGAGTATWTGCGCGTAGCTATATATGTGGTTAGGATTAAAATCGTGCCGCGTAGGCAAGACTGCCGCTGGATAGAGGCAGAGAACATAATAYGACGAGAAGTGACACACATTTCTGCGCTGCAGTTCCTTTGTAGTTGCAAGGATAATCGTTCAAATGTAAATAAAAGGCTTTCCATGAACCAATATTTCGTCACAGACCTACATTTCAATGTAGATGCGGCCATTTCAGCAGAGCGCTTAAAACAGAAGACACAGACAAACGCGGGGATATTGTTGCAAAACGACAGTTTTTTTTTTGGTTTTTGTAGTGACGGAGGTGGCGATTATTGTTCATGAGGGACAATTGTTTTTGAAAAGACCATGAATATATCGTAGGGCTTCAACTCACAATATCGGTCATTATCAGTGGAGCCTTTGTTATGAAAGRGAACAAATAATGCAAAATTGAATATTCTTAAATAAAATTTTCCACAATTAAAGGTGGAGATTCGCAAAACTAATAATAGAATACATGCGTACATACATACAATTCTAATAAAAAAAAACACACATTTCTTCTTCTTTTTTTTACATCATACCTGTCCTCCATCCATGCACCACACGCTTTCATGAACTTGCACCGTTCCATCTGCTCACCAAAATTCAATCTCATCATAAATGCGGACACAGAGTTATGCAACGTTGAATAAGAAGGGTATAACCACGTGTAGTCCACCGCTGAACATCTCGCTTTATAATACAACAACTACAGCAACATCATCGCTATCCTCAACATATCACTCGACGCCACAGCCACAGCCAATGGAAGTGAGTTTGCTCAGTCCAAATAATCCGTCGGTGACTTCGTCGCTGAGCGAATATCGATTTCGGCCGGAAGTGGTAACCACATCGAATCGCATCCAGGAAAGTTGTATATAAATAGATAAAAACGAAAAATAACACACGTATGACTATAAATAAAATATGTTGTGTATGTATAAATGTTGTGTATATATTAAGTATTATATATATATATATATGTATGAGTATTGATGGATGGACTAAAATAGACTGACGTAAATTAATAATTTGTTCTTCGACGTCCATTTTTAAATGTGGTTTAAACATCCGCATCTGTGCGAGCGCAGCTTTGGTGATTTTATTTTCTTTATTCGTAACAAATGCTGGCACACACATACCATACATATGCACATGCATATGTAACCTGTATTATTTACCGAAGGTTGTTTACTCGTGTTTGTACTGCGGCTGTTGTTGCGGCAAATGAGCAACATACCAAGTGACAAAATAAATACCGCTATTTTGCAATAAACATTTGCCCGATTTAACGGAACAGCYAACAGTTTTTACAGCCAAGCACTTTGAAAGCACACACACTTTTMAAATTGAACCACCGCGATGTCCTACAAAAAGCAGAAAATCGGTTTAACCCATTTTTCGCATTTGAATAATAAAGTTTATTATAAAGCTCTCGTCTTTAAAAGGTGTTGCTCACTTATGCTTTATGTGTATGATACACTTTGTTGKTTTTGCACGAAATTAAAGGCTTTATTTGGCATCGTTAGATTTATCTGACTTTTGTCAAATATGACAGCTTAGTTCGCTAACTTGTTAGCAGTTCAGAGATAATTAACAATAAATAACAATCCCACACTCATGGAAACCCTCGTTCTCCCGGGCAAAACCCTGGGACAGTCGATTTTCATAAGCTCGTCTTAAGGTAATTTTTTCAACAACAAAACCATTTGCCAATTGTTGGCACAGGTTATTAGATCAGGTCCAAACCGTAAAGACGATGCGTAGGTTTCAACCGACCAAGCTCCCGGAACTTCTGGCGAATCAGTGTCAATGTGTAAAGCAAGACACTGCCTTGAAGAAACGCAATTCCTATTGGCCTAAGATGGCGGCTTTTGATTGCTGACTTCAAAKGTTGGCAGAGAGTAGTAGAGGTCCGACTTACCGTCGTATGAAAGGAGCTCATTGTAGATAATTCCATATTAGAGGAAATATTCCTGAAAGCCAATCCTGGTTTTACCACGACTGTTTCACTTCACGTTGTCATAAGTTACCTATTTTTCATCACAAGTAACCAGTCGCTTCGGAAGTGAATCGGGTTTGTTGCGATACAGCACATATTCTCAGATCGAACTTCGGTCCATGAGATTTTTTTGCCCCAACTCGTGCTGCACCTATACATCGAGCTTCTTTTTATATTCAAATGGTATCCTGCAATTTTATTATTTTTTTTTTTTTTGTGCATTGTTCAGCTCATATACAATCAAAAATTGTTTATCCGATGATTTGCATTATTGAATCGATCTACAATAGGCTTTCCATAGAATGGCATCAGAACTATCCGAACTTAATCGACAAACCTACAATTTCGCATGATTGATTTTGCAGTATATTTTCAGCCAGTTGMCTTTCAATTTCGACTTTATCAACGAAAAACTATAAAATTTGGTAAAATACAGCACAAGATTCAGATTCAAAAGCTAATTTGCTAGACTTAATATTTTCAATGGGCAGTATTTAAGGCTCATATAAAGCTTAGGAGGTAACAAGGCACGAAATCGCATAAGTGTATCCCTCATTTCATTATCAATAGCTGACAAGTACAAAATGGAGTTGTGTGCCTCCGTAATCCGAAAGGATGACATTCTAAGACAACGGAATCCACTTGCGCTCTAAACTTCACATAAAACAGCAAATGTCGAAAGCTCTTCGAATATTGTCAAAATTACACGCCTCTAAAATTTTCATTTCGCAATTTAGTGGAGGAAAATTGCTCCCGGGCAAATTAATATGTRTTTTTACGAATACTCAATGAAAGGTGTTTAGTGCTTTCCGTTAATCAATCGCCATTAAAGCAAAATAAATAAGCCATGCATAATTTATTAATATGCAAATAGCCAATATTGGCGAACTCAGCTCGAAAAGCTCTGCAATGCAAACAGAATTAGTTCATAATGTGTCGACTAACAACTTTGTACGTGTGTCTGTGCATATGTAAGCCCGATATTCAATTAAGCTAATACAAACTGCCAATTTGTGTTTAACCAACAACAATAACAAATAATACGAGAAAGCGTTTAGTGAAAGCTTTTAAATACAAATTGCAAATATCAAAAACAAAACAAAAAAAAACAATAATAATGAAGCTGTATTTGCTTATGTATTTTCACTACAATGTACATATATATGAATAATATATGTGTGTGTGTGTATGTGTGCGTTCAGTTATCCTGGCAGCGCTGCTATGCTTAGTTACCGGTATGCTCGCTCATTGCCGTTTACATATGTATAAGTGTGTGTGTGTGTGTGTGTGTGTCAACCTATTTATGTATATATGTAAATATAATTAATTAATTATTGTTTTTAACCGAATTTTAATTATAATGAAGCGAAAAATGCACTGTCATTTTGTATTTTGCGCAGCCAAGCATTTCAATTAAATAATAATTATATAAAATACCACAAAAATAGATGTATAAAGAGGCAGGTTAAAATAAATACCTTTGGAAGATTCCAAATAGTTTAATAGCAGAATGAAAGAGAGAAGGGAACGAAGAACATTCTTCAATTATTTCCATAGGAAATTTGTACATATCAACCATTTGATTTTAATAACTGTACTTTAACTTCAACCGCCACACATATTTTCAGCCGCACACACTTTCATATCACATTTACACACAAAAACAAATACTAATTTATATTAACTGCAATGGAAGTCGTTAAGGCAGCTCCCTTCAACCCCCACAAGCCATTTATCAAGAGTCTTAACATATCATATTTGCATATTAAAACATTAACATGCGTTCAAACTGCTCTTTGTACCGTCAAAGTAGGAATTTTACAGACAATTGTTTTCTAAGCTAAAATTGCGTTTCTTTTAAGTGATTTCTCTTTTAATTAATGCTAGAAGCAAATTTTTATGTACTAGTATTTTTCAAATAAAAATAATTTTAAAATTTTTGAAGATACATATATCACTTGGAATGTTATTCGAACCTAACTCCTTGAATGTGTACCTCTAAACTCAACATATCATTCACATTTTTAACAAAAAACAAAAGCTTAGTCCTACGAATTACATAACCAGCAAAGCATCCTCGGTACTTTGTACYTATATTTGACTTCTTCCCATACTCATGTCAAGAAAAATGTCCGCTTRTTAATAATATCTTATGTGGCACCACACAAAGTGACTTCCACACGCAGATTTTTATACAGCGAAGTGAACAAACTATGCCACATACTCGTATAAACGGTAACACTTGTGGTGCAACCCTGCGCTAACTTCTGTAATGATTCTTTTTTTTATTTTTTTTTTTTTGTTTTTTTTTTTGTGGAAAACTTCTTCTCTTAGCTTTAAAACATTTATTTTTGTTTTCTATAAATGACGATTACCTATTGAATGAACTCATAGAAAGTTTGAAAAGTCTGTAACCGTTTTAATGCGGATAGACAGGTTCTTTCTTTCTTCTTTCTTTAAGGTAGAGTTGTGAATGGTTTTGAGAAGAAATATGTTAAAAGTTTCAAAGTTTTCATATCCTCTAATAATATTATATGCTTATTGGCGTAGACTCCACTTACGCGGCTATAGCATTCAAGGCTGTTTTGTACTTTTCATTGGGAGTTTTTTACGTGGCGGGTCCCAAACCCAGCGCATAACCTCCAGAGGTCGAGAGCTGCTCCAAGCCATATGTAAAAAAATCGTTTCTGTCCACTCGCAAGTGCATGGCGTTCAGAGAACTTTCCTCACTTCAAAAAAAAATATTATTAAATGCGTGATGAAAAACTACAACTCTACGTACTTGTTAAATGGTTAGTTTGGTGTTAACTTGGTTCTTTCGCGCACTTCTCCTTAAAAGGTCTGCTGTCATTACAAAATAGTCCAAAATAATTTCTGGCAAATTCAATAACCAAGAGGAAAGCTTATAATACTTTATAATAAGGTATAATTCCACCTTGGTGTGTTGCCTGGCATCGCCAACTATGCCTTGCCTTCAAACATCATATAAATCCTTTCTATAACAGAAACATTCTACTTACAAAATAATAATTATCGAAATTTATAAAAAAAAAAATCTCTAAATTAAAGTGATTAATTACTCGTAAATTTTGCAGCCATTCAATTTTTGATTACATTTTATAACAAAAACAAATTTAGCCTCGAAATTTAAATTACTTCAGGAATTTATATTTTTCCCAAACCCTTCACATATCTAAACATATCCATAGTACGTACAAATAGGTCGAGTGTGCTTCTATTATTATTCTTCGCCTAATGAAAATGCATTCTTATAAATTGCTTTAGTAAATGCAAYTAATGATTTCATGCTAAAGTATGTATGTAGATAAGCACTTGTTAAAGTTGCCACACTTTTTTTTTAATTTTCCCTGCACAATAATGAATTCATGAAATAACTCGAGTTTTATGAAAACACAACATGCCTTCCATTCAGAATATTGAATTAGAAAATAAAGTAAGGAAAAGCGCTTTAATAAAACAAAAAGCCCGATTTTCAGCAAAGCTTTGTCATTGCCTTTATTTGAACTGTTTATTTTACTGAATTCTCGCTTTTTTAGTGAAATCATTGCATTATTGCCTTTGATATTTTKTCGATGTTGTAATATATGGTATAAAGATATGCCTCGAGCTTTTATGAAGTATGCCAAAATATGTATTGCTTATAATAGAATGTTTAGATTTGCACATGAAAATTAAAATTTTCCGCACAGAGAGATTTTGATTTCMTAAAACATATGCAAATTCTAGTTTTATGATTTTAATTTTGCGTGAAATTTTGTAATATTTTTGTTGAATCTATTTTTGCCAACAGGAACCTTATTTCCCTASCCAGTTTAGGAAATTTCAGGAGTCTCATCTGTAGTTACAAACAAATCACACAAGTACTCACACATATTTAGCCACAAACATATCTAGCGGATTTTGCTTTTTACCAATTTTTAAGAGCGCGATAACGGTTGTTAGACATGGGTATATGGTGAAAATGCGAGTGCTAGCTGTTATTGGTTTAAATAATCCTGAATTTATGTATTTAAATATTTTACTGTTTTTCGTGTAAATAGGAGAATATGTGTAGATGTGTATATATAGCGAAGTGAATGGTTATTTGTACATTTGCATATGTGCGTGAGTGCGTGTGTAGCTGTACTAGATACATATACAAATATTTATAAATACCGAAAGTATTAATTTCGTTAGTGAAACGAATAGGCAATAAAATGAGTTTCTAACTGTTGTTGCAACAGTGGGATTGCGCATCCAAACAAGCGGCATGCCAATTAAGGCGCCAGCATATTGCTGTAAATAGCAAGCGCTTGCAAACGCCCGTCCTTCGCGGTGGCAGCCAAATTTGCGCCGTTTGTACAAAAGCTAATTTATTTACTATTTATTTTGTGGTTGCAAGCGCAACCACTAAGTGATATATATTGCGCGCTGCAACGGTAAAAACGCAAATCTGAATTTTTTACTTTGTTAACATTGTATGTATTGTAAAATGAAGCTTAAAAAGTTTGACAAATAACTGTAAATACTATGTATGYGCGGACGCGTTGAAAGCATTTCACATTAAATTAATTAGAATCGAAAGTCCGGCAGCGTGAGTAGCAAAGTTACATAGCAAACGCGGTTTGTACAAACTGTTTGTAAGATAGCACGGRCTTAGCCCTTGCCGTGCTCGTGCATTATGTAAACAAATATCTGTCATTGTGTGTGTTAGCTGTACATAAGTATGATCAACTTCACAGTTATGGAACTTAAGGCATTCGTAAATGCATACTACTTGAGCATACGGTACCCTTAGTACATACATATACATATATSTATGTATATCAATGTGAGCTATTGTATTTATATTGTACTTATGTATGTATCTGTATGCGTGAGACTAACTTTGCAAATGCTTTAGTTTTAGTTATAAACAACTCCTAAGCTAAATGAGCCAAGTAAATGTATGAAGAGAGAATTATATGTTATATAAATAGGATTATATTCTAGACTAAGCATATATATATACATACATATTATAGATAAATGCAGTTATATATAATTTTGTATAAATTAATGGGAGTAAATGAAATATTAATTGTTATTTATAGCTCAGATCRTCTAATAGGAGAAGTAGGAAACGTACCACTGTATTTATTATTTGCATTGTAATTAGAAGTATACAGTTAGGCGTAAATATTTAAAYGAGAAGTAACACAATTATAGCAAAAATAATGAGTTAGCAGGTATAAAGTTAATGTTATAAGGAGAAAAGWATAAATAAATAAGAAATATATGCGAAAATAAATGTGTTTTAATTCAGAAAAWGGCGGAAAATTGAGAAAAATTGAGAAAAATAGCAGGCGGATCAAGAAAAAAATGTATGTGAAAGCACGAGGCATACATGGCTTTCTCTACAAAGGTAAGTTTCACTGCAATGAAAGCATATTTTTCGTATTTAATTAAATATTTAAAAAAAAATTATGTATGTGCGAATAATAACTGCAAAAAAAATAAATATCTAAAATCTAAGTCCTTTCCTTTATCAAATAAATATATGTATGGCCCCTCTCAGCACGCTGTTCAGTTTACTGTAAGTTCCCGATAAGATTTGTCTAAACTTTCTGGTAGCTTTTCACAACTTTTCTGCCAACCAACCACTCTGCCACTCTGCCACTCTGCTTCGTCCTTACCGCTCCACTAGTATGCAAGTCGTGCGCTTGCTGCGCGATTTCTGTGTCAACCCCACTGCACAGCATTTCATCAGCAGGCATTTGCAGTCGGACGAGTTGTCGGCGCAGCCATACTTTTCACTTTATACTTTCCAAAATAAGTTTTCTACGCTTGGCTAAATCCATATCCCATTGGTGTGAATAACTTTCTTACATAATTACTCACGGTCTGCTAATCTTTGAGWTGACATGCTTTATGCACTCGAGACGTCATAATAATACGTTCACTTGTCCAATTGTTACACCCGTCAACCGCGGACGACGTACTTTCATATATATGTAYATACATACATATATAACCGGGCATATATTCCACTCTCTCTCTCTTGGCGTTGTATGGGAGTGAGTGTGAGCATACAATTACCCTTGGCCAACTGCAGTTCTCGCTGCAACTCTCTTCTGCCCACAAGCACAGAGTTTGAAAAATTGTGCACTCGCAGGTCTTCTTCTGTTGTCATCTGGGATTTTGATAACTTTCGTCGAGTTTGCTGAGAGCTGATAATAACGGTATATAAATTAGAAGAAAATTAGTTTAATTTCTTTTTAACGAGGAATTGTCTATTCTGTAGTTAGGGGTAGTCAAGGTCATTTTTACTCCGAATATGTTAAATACACACATAGTTAGATATTATTTTCTAAACGAATCGGCCTAGTATGTTGTAAATCGGCCTATGTTGTAAAAATTCAAACGAAATTTAGAAAACCTCATATATAGATCTTCATATTTAATAATTTTTGTACATTTCAAGCGGTATTTGGATTTATAATAACACATTTTTGCGCGAATTTTGAAAATTAAAGAAAACATTACTAATTCTTTGTTTGGTTGGCTTGGTAAGTGTGGATTTCTCTACCATATCCTGCCAGAGTTATGAAGTTAAGGAAAGAAGGACCTAAGTACATATTAAATTTTTTGAATGGACCGTTTGCGCAACAAGAAGGAAGAGTTTATTTCTTGTCAATGAATAACAYGAGTCGCAAAAAGGATTTGAAATACATTCAAAGTCGTTTATTAAATACTTATACCTATGGTCAGTCAGAGWTCATTTCCTTGAAATTAGCATCCAAAGAAATAGAAGAGCTCAAGYACCTTCTAGGTGGAGTTAAAGAAGCCTTAGAAAGCACATTATCTTTTAGAGGCTTCTCTTTGGTTGGTAACTCAGCAAAGTACCTTCCTTGTTGAAAAAGCCTTAAATATTAAAAAAAAAAAAAAAAATATTAACCTAATTTCTACGCAGAGAAAAATAAATGAGAAAGTTTGCCATAGGTATTATATCTTCATAACAGAAAACATAATAGATCAATGTTACCGAATTCGCTCCGATAGAATAATTGAAAACTTTTTTGAAACTGTCATTCCCTATTTCTGTATTCAATTGAAAAGTTCTGGGGGCATTGAAATTTAAATTGTCTCTTGTGTATTCACTTATCCGCGAGTATATAATTGAATGTATGTCCCTGAAAGATAATGTACATGTTGCCAACATTGCTAGGCGCCTGCTACAACAARAAATACGTGGGAAGAGCGATAATAAAATATCTACCAGCGAATCGCATTCTAATTACGCTAAAACGCATTAACACTCGCCATCAAATCGTCACACACACACACACACCCACACACATACAGACACACGTACTATACACACATTAAAAATGAATCACAACGGGCCACACAGCTTGTCCTAACGCGCGTGAGATGGCTTTTTATGCATTATTGTCCACCAACAGCACAACAAAAGGTGAATGCGGTTGCCAAAGGTGAACTCCGAGCCGCGACTGACGGTCGACCGCACGCTTTGGTTGGACCATTCACAGCGCGGTTATCGTGCCACAAAACACCATTCACCATTTAAACGCGGCGGTCGCACGAAGCACCCGTCGTCGGTCAGAGCCACTTTGAGCGCAGATTTATGCTCGCACCTTTTTTTCTTGTTGCTGCTTGGTCTGCGTTTTTGTTGTTTCACGCCATTATTTTTTGAAAGCAAAAGTTGTGCGGATGCCAGAAAAATTACAAGTTTCTAAATAAATGGAAAAAAAAATCGGTTTTTGTGTGTGTTGTATGTAGATTGTAGCACCTCGTAGCGACACGCTTCTGTTTTTGTTTGCACAGCTTGTTTTTGCATTTAATTTACGCCCAGCCACTGCTGGCTGAGACTGAGGCTGGCGCTGACCTCACCTCAAAACTTTTGGCCGTTATGATGCTACGAAATGGCTTTCGCCACAAGTTGAAACGTTTTGTAAAGAGGATTTGCAATCACGGTAATCATGACCATTAGCGAAACCGAACCTACAGGCGCGGCAGTCGCKGAATGAACGCTCGAATGCGGACTGRGTCACACTCACTCTCGCGCTGTCACAGCACACACGCGGCGCTTTCTGTTGCTTTGTATGTGTAGCAATTGCGGGATTCAGTGCCACCCGTCGGGGTAAGCGTATGGGTTACGCAACCCTTTAATTGCATCATTATTACCATTTCAAAAGTGTGTTAGAATTTCATTTGTCATAATTGTTTTTACTGGTCATCTTATTTCGCCCTGTCACTAAGTGGCATGCAAAAATTTTAGRTTATATTCGGTATTTCCATATGCTTAATGCGTTTTTATTTGCATTTTATTAAATATCAGAACACTTAAAATATACATAAAGACATRAATTTGCATTAGGTTAACTTGAAAATTTATGAAATTTATAAAACACTTGGGCAGAGAATATGCAAAGCCGCAAAAAACTTTCGAAATARATTTCATTTGCTGTTAGCTGTATACTAAAAAGCAGGCAAGATATTAAGCAAATATTTTATATAATGCTAAGAACCTTATAAATAGTTTCTATTGGTCGGGAACCAAGGCCTTTACTTAAAAAACGCTTGCTCAATAACTGGTAAGGGTAGTTCCTCCTTAGACCTCAGGGCACGATTGTTCAGTAATGTTTTGATAGTCTGATTCAGATAASCTCCCACGTCGGTATGCTATTCAAGATAAACAAATATTTTGTCTTAAGTGAACACAGTTCTCTAACCTAAACACCACATTTGTTTCTCAAATTGGCCGTCCCTTACACCGACCAGTACCTATCCTATCCTGGTATTATTGCAGGATTTAAATCCGTTCCTAAAATTTCCAATAAGATCCATCACTTTTTCTGCCAGCGCATTAGGTTAGGTTRTTAAGTTCGAACGGACGTCTCACTTTTATATGCCGAATACTTTTCAAGGATAGAAGTGAGATTCWGGTTGCAACCAGTAAATAGTGCGACCCTTATGTTCTGCGCACCCTCATAATACAAAAAGCAACTTTCCGTCAATTACATAAAGYTCGTTTTGGTCTCTTATGCTCTCAAGAAATGTAAAAACTTCATATAAAAAACGCTTAAGAAATGGTCAAGTGCTAGTATGCAGCTCTAAAGAAATCTAGTAATAATTTTTAATACCTTTTCAAAAAAATGCGAATATGGCAAACCTGGTTTTGCGAAGAAACAACAAATCAACCATTGTTTCTTGAAGGAAATTCAAAGAAATCGTTAAATGAGTTAAAATTATTATTATGACGTATATTTCATTTTGAAATGTTGTATAAAACTTACCAACCATCAACAACATTCCCTAAATCGCAATGAAAATATTTATGTTCCAATACACACATACATACATACGTATTACACACACAGTTTATTTTCTTTGCTTATTCTCTCTTGCTCTTCTAATGTGGATCACTCACAATGCGTAACCAGCTGCCAAAATTACTTGAAGAAATAATGTATTTTTTTCTTGAGCAATTACTTGAGAGCTGGATACGGACCTTTATATYATAACGTGGAAATCAAAGAGTCAAACAAACAAATTGTGCCTGCCAACTTGCAGCGCGGAAACTCGTGAACAACACCTTTAAGGCAAATAAAATGGCATTAAGAACTTAAAATAGAAAGGCTCATAAAATCGCTTCTAATCAAACAGTTATTACCCGATCAAATTATTGTGTCTTCGCGAGTGTTTATGTGTGTGCATACGATGTGCAAGTGTATAGAGAACAAACTTCGCTGGCGTGGCAGGATGTGCCTATTATTCACATGCAACATATGCATACCAAAGGCTTGCGCTGTTGAGGGGCCAGACATGCAACACTGATACGCCTRTGCTYGCTATTTCACTGCCARAGCTATAAATGGCGTGGCTTATTGCGRAGCTTTTCGCTWTGTGTTTCGTTGCACGAACTCAAGCAACTGTGCACTTGAGCAAGCGGTTGCTGGTGTAAGTGAATTGTGGCGCATGTCATAAAATATAATTTCCAATTGTTTTTGCCGCTGCCAGGTCTTTATTGTGGCAACACTTGTCGGCTGCCTCCACGGCGTATGCTTCCGCAACTCTTTCGACCTGCACAGTTACGTCAACAGTTATGTTTGTATGCACATAGACATCCGTATGTGAGTAAATTGGAATGCATGCCGCCTCATATTGTCAGCTTTCATTAAAAGTCATGTATGCTCGCGTGAAGCAATTATTCTTGCGCCTATTACTTGAGGTATATTCCCGTTACGTTCAATCCGTCAATAGTCCGTCGCCATCAGCACACACTCTCACCACCAACATTCGTTCCCCGCTGCTTATGAAGCTCTATGTGTACTTTGTATAGTTTTGCTCWTGCCTTTTTTCGGAAATAACCACAAATGAAGGYATTTAAAAGTACTATRGGAAGTTTAAATTGAAAATAATTAATGCTTACGTGAAAGTGGTTAATACAACCAGACAGTATTTTAGAATACAGTGGTTTTTAGATCGTTGATATTTGGCTTGTTGAAGTTCTAAATATTTTARATTTTCTAATTTCATGTCTATGCAAGTAAAGAAACGATTTCATCCTTTTCTTATAAAGTTCGCAACCAGTTTTCATACTGAAATTTTAATCCAAAAACTTTTCCGCATTTGATAGATTCAAATCACATCTTATTAACCCACCCGCCTTCAGCCAGTTATATTTATGACGTCAGCATACAAAAGGACTAGTTACTTGTACACAAAAGGTCAGTCGGCTGACCAGTTGGACCTGTGTTGCACGTCGCAGGTGAAGTTTTAAAATAATTGTCGAAGTAACTGCGAGGAGATGCAACCGAGTCTGCCATGGTGTGCGGGTAATTCCTGATAGACAAACGGAATCACATCGCCATCAACAATTAAGTGCGAAATTCTGCGCAACAGACGAGTGCGTCAAAGTGAAACATTRATAAATACTTGGAAATACAGCAGAACAACTCACTCACTCACACTTAGCCGGCGTTCGGTAAAACGGCAATTCAAAAGCAAAAACATTTATACGAGCACACAGGYGCACGAGCTCATAGCTCTGCTCACAAGTCTATACATTTGTGAATAAAGTCAACGAAGCATTCATGCGTGCCTGCCTGCAGCTGCCTCTTCGCCGTTTCTGGTGGATACCCATTTCAGCTCGGCTCCAGCTTCGGGCGACCAGTGMGCCTGTGCGGCTGCYTGACGTCGCATTGTCTGTGTATGGAACGGCGTGCGTGCACTTTCAAATATGTTGCATGCCACGTTRTGCACACACACACACACAAGCACACATATTCACTCGCTTCTAATATGAAATTGGTTACAACAACATTCCGAACTTGGCATATACGGGTAGTGCAATAACTTGGTGCACCCATGAAGTGGCATGAATACGTCAACTAATAACTTGCCACAACGCCAATGCTCAAGTACCCGGCAGAGCTTGCATAGCAAGCAGAAAGTTAGTAGTAAAAGAATTGTGCCGTGCCTCGCCATCCCCCACCACTAACGATCTCGTAATGTGGTGGGTGTGGCAAACGAGTATGTCATAATTTTTCAAAAAATGAGGGAGAAAAAATGTCTAACCAAATTCCATAACTTCATGTAAACGCAATAACCACCGTACATTCATGCTGTTGCAATTTGTGCGCTTTCATACCAGGTACTGGYTGCAATGCAACGCAGCGCAATGCAAGTTAATGTGCCACAGGGAATGCGAGTGCCCGGGGCTGTGCGAGCGATGTTGTCACATAGTTTGCCGTGATTTTTAGTGTTTCCACTTTGCCAACGGTTCAATGGGCATGTGAACAGTGATTCATTCTGCATTTCCGTGAGCTATGAAATTTTTAAGTACTACTTAAACCTTTACTGCAGTCGAACTCCACAACGGTATTAGTTGAGAAATCATTGCGTTGTGTTTCTGACTAAGTTAAGTACGACAATAACTTCTCGAGTCATTATAAAGGCTTATCGTGTTAAGCTGAATCARCACAGAACCGTGGTCACGATAGCGGAGCAACTGAATTGGCCTCTGCTGATGGCTCCTTATGTCGCCCAATCGAAAATTATTCAGTGAAAGCAGAGAATAGAAAAGACCTCTGGCAGTCCTTACACTTCCTAACTGTGCAAAACATAGCTGTGATGCACCTAGACCCATAAATCCTAAAATAGGAGCCAGCCCCTATTTTACGCGAAGCGCCATTACTACTTCTGTGAAATCGCATTTTACTCCGTTTTATGTTAATTGCTTGAATCAGTTCACGGTGCATTCTGAATAATCATGTTATTTATTACACAAGTGGCATGTAAGACTGTGGAGGAATGCGGTTCCCATGCGCATATGTGTGTACGGTTGTGGCACAGCACCGTCAACTAAATAATAACTCAATTATAATTTGAAATTTTCAGGAATGCAATCGCAACTGCGCTAAAATATATGCAATTTCCAGAAACATATGTACTTTTGGCATAAGCACTGCTTTTGCTGTGTGACACACGTGAATGTTAGTTCTCATATTTTATGGTCGGTGTGTAAATAAACAGACTGCGCTTGCACTCAGCTTCGTCACTACTTAGTGTGAGTTAGAAAATTATACGCAAATACGAGCATGTGCATTTTCGCATAGGTGTGCAGTGTGTGTGTGTGTGTGTGTTTGCAATCGTTTGTGGAAGGTGTAAACTCACATCGCGTGTTATATTCGCACTAACGTCTGTGGAAATGCATCGCTGGGCCACGGTTGGAATTTGTACAAATTACTTGATTGTAGCAATCATTTGCCAGTTTTGTCAGAAATTGTAATAACAAGAAATTGAAGAGATTGTCAAGCAAATGCATCGTGGCCAATACATTACCCGGAAAGCGGTATTTAGAATTGATTGGCAAATAATGTTTTGGAATAAATTAAACGAGAACTAATTAAAAGCTTTTGTACTACAGTTATTTTTATATTTTTATGAAGAAAATCAGTTGGTTTCACTTCCGTGTAAACTTACCGCAAAAGTAGCTTCGAGCGAGTAATAGCACTAAATAGAAAAAACTCGCTCAATTATAAATTAGTTTCGAGAAATTACTTGGGAAATTTCCATAGTTCCCACCATTTTCTTTAAATATGATTTGTTAACTATAGGTAAATACTAAAGATCAATACAGAAAGGTGACAAAAAGGTGGAGAGAATCTCTTAATCAATTCTCTTAAAAAAAAAAAAAATATTAACAATATTTTCATATCTTAAAGAATGTAGGAAATTAAACGCAATAACAGCGACATTTTTATTTGAGGAAAACATTTATCTATTTAGTTCTTAACTTTAAGGACTCCTGACTTACTATACTTGTAATACGGAAAGTTAGTAAAGAAATAATACGGCAAATTTTAGTGGGTGTGTGAGTCAAGCATGTAATAATTATATTTCCACCACGTCAATTTAATTCATATTTTTAAGTCAAAATATATGTTTTTGGTAAACCAGTGCCAAAAATGAAGTCCTAATTATTCCATTAAAAGGTATAAGCTAGGATAACAACGAGGGTTCTAGTCCTGCTATATGTAGCTAAGAATTATGTTCAAGCCAAGTAAATCACAGCTAAAATTTTAATTTCTTTTCAAATTGATTGATTTCATTTAAACTTGTATGCTACCATGCCATAGCTTGGGGAAGTCAAAAAAAAATTCGCTGTTGGAACCTTCCTCTTKACAGTCCCGCATTTGGGAGGTCAAGACTAAAACACTTGGAAACGCATACCGAACTGATGGTAATGGAAATCAGATGCCTATGTAAATTGTTGCTAACTAATAAGTCCGAACACAGATGTCCTTCTTTTCTGGGGCTTCACAAAGGACTAAAAATAGCAGCCCACCCGCGATCTTTGATCAGCCATCTAACATAACTTAACCTAAACTGATTTCGGCCACTGTAAGTTTTCGTAGTGCTTTCAGCAAAGGTTAATGACTTAGACAGACTAAAATCACATCATTGGCCACTCTTGAAATATATTTGCAATGCTTTAAATCTTTAATSTAATGATCGGTTTCACAGAACTATAAACCTCCTCAAGCTCTCGTGAGTCTCCCAAGTATATTGGTTTCATATCAAAGCTTCTTTATTGTTATGGACATGGCTGTTATAAATGCTTGTTTGTACGTACTGTAACTTAGTGAAAATGCTCATGTAAACATGTTGCAATCTACTCTCACGCACACATGTACCTTCAGTGGTGTGTACTTGACAAAGAGACGTGCCACCCAAACTACATGACCATTTTTGGCATTTTCCTTAGCCTTCATTACCGCATGCATTACTTGTAGTGTATTTTATATTGGCACAAGTAGTGAAGTATACTTTTAGGAGCTGTACTAAAATGTTTCTTACGAGACGCACTAGGAAAGGTCGTAAGCGCGCACAGTCGCCCTACACAAACAATCTGTGCGTTTGTACACCCTCAATGTCAGGAGCATGTTTTTGTTGGCGAAATTGTTTGTGTGTTTTGGTGTGTGATTGTGTGCGCATRTACATATGTATGTGCATACATGTGTGTGTCCGGCATTGGCTCTTGCCGCGTACGTTATTGCATTTYGGTAGCACGTTTTCTTGATGTTTATGAGCTCCAACACACGCCGAGTGCTTAGTTGACGTTTATGCACTCATAGGATGTGCTCTCGTGCCTCGGACGTTTTTTCTTCGCAGCAGTTAGTTTTTTACCACCTTGTCCTTGTTGTTTAGTACTAAAAGCCATTTTCTTTTGCTTTATACTTCTTGCCTCTTGCCGAGTTCATAAAAATAGTACTTTATGTGTTGCGTTGGTCAGTTGGTCATGCCGTAGTCCMAGCGTAACGAATGCTTGTAATTGAATTTATTTTTTACCTAAACCCACGTAGCCTTCACCAGCGTGTTTACAAGCATGTAAACGCATTACACGGCACACACGCATTCGCTTACAAACATTCGTAATCTTCAATGTATTTACCATTCGTGTGTGAAGGGAGCATCTCACACTCAATGTTTATACGTTTTCCAAATCATAAAAAGGCAACTTTATTTGCAGCTCGCAATTAGAAGGGGCAACGCTATTCAAACTATAATGGATTTTGCTTGTAAAACCTCAAACGGAAGCACACTCTTGAGCCGTACCGACTGTTAAGATAAGTATATTCTAATAAGTTTTGAGCCTTTTGATTTTGCCTTCCATTTGAGCATGACTACATAGCGAATCGGGCCTTTCATAAATGAACTGAATTTTTGGCATTTGAACGCTTAAGTCCAAGTGGTAGTCTGTAGTGAAAAAAGCATTCGTATTTTGGAGCAATTACGGTATCTGAGTATCTTTGTCTCGGAACTCATTGCACAGGGCTGTTTTGGTGATCASGGCTTGATATCTGCATATGGTTGAAAAACAACAAGAATTTATTTCAATTAATTTATTCAATCAGCCTAARACCATTTAATTCAGCAAAGAGGTTGTTATTATATTTATTATTATTTATTACTATATTTTCTGTCTTTTGGAGCAARTTTATTACGAACTCGGCAATTAAAATAAATGAAATAAAATCATATGGAATAACAAACAAACTGGCTTTGGCGCCAACTCTGAGACTCAGGAAATACTGTACAGTATCCCAACATATGTGTGGGTTCGTGATGTAACAAGAACTGAAGCTCAGCTGCGGTGGGGTGAAAATGTGGAGCTTTTGAGTAAAAGTTACAAAAAAGGAGCTACACGACTACACCGAAAAGTACACACGTAAAGACGTCACATTGTGCRCAATGTGATTTCATCGCACCCCTCTTATGTTTCTCTTCTGGCCCTTTTTTCATTCATCTTGTTTTCACTTCCATCCCGCGAAAACCCCCTGTTTCCACTTTTCTGCAAATCAATGGCTACTTTGCTGACGGTCGGGCGGTGTATCAAAGTGGACGTAAAACGCGCCACGATCGAGCAAATAAAGAATAAAAGGGAGACAAGAAAGACAAGGAAGGAAGCAACTACGTTTGCACGTTGTTTTGCCTCGCTGGTTGCATGCTACCAAGAAGCAACAATGGCAATTTTATGCATGTTGCCAATTCTTAATAAAGAAGCAGTGAATAATAAAAAAAAAACATATATACAAAAACAACAATGAAGCCACACGCCAACAATAACYTTCAAGAGGCGGAAATATAAAATAACGGTCGTAAAAATGAAAATTGCATTTTATGTTGTTGTTATTCCGCAATGGCTATATTACGAGTAACTCGCCTTGCCCCTACAAATATTGCCATGGTTACATATGCGCTGTCATCAGTAGTCCATCCCGCACAGACACAGCGAGTGCAAAGATCATAACGTGTATTGCTTGCCTGGACAACGACTTACATCGAGTTGGGTTAGCCTCACTCATCCTCATTAATAATATGCTTAGCGTAATGTATATACAATAAAATGTGAACAGCCTTTAGGATAAGTCCTAAAATCTTTAATTCGGTTCTTTCTGCTACTCTCTTTCTAATCTATGGCTATACAAGAGATACGGAAATATCTTTAGAATTATTATAGCATAGTTTTAGGCTACCGGGCATTGTTACCAACCAACGGGTTACCGTTGGCTGCAATCGAACTAGTTCCAAAACCTARGTCTTCATAATCAGATTCATATTTGAAGGTGGCTACTTATCGACATGCATTCACAAATAGATTTGTATACGCGCGCGTGTTCATAAAGGTGCACAACTTATCAGGCGTGCTGTTTATCATGCGTATGAGCTATAAAGGCACATGCACACGCGTCCATGCCGATATTTGCTTATTTATAAGTAAAAGTGCACACACGGAATGCTGCATTAGCGCCAGCCAGGCATAACTCGCCGCAAAGTATGCAAATCTTTATTTGCATGGGTATGCAAATTGCCACACCGCAACAGCGCTCACCTCTCTGCCCACCGACAGCGCTCATGAGCTATAAAGCTGCTATAGTTTTTGCTGCGTTTTAATGGAAAACAAAGTTGCGCCAATTTTGAAAACAAATTTCAATATCATTTCATGCTTGTTATGCACATCCACATGCATACTCACCACACTCACACTGGCAGCCGGTACTTGTGCGCATGGGCATATTTGTATAAAGGCCCGAGGCAAAAAATTTCACTTGTGGAAATTGAAATTGTTACTTTCCTACCTGCCAGGCTTGCATGCATACATCAGGATATGCGAGTGATTTAGTGTATGCATAACTGTGTACATGAGTGTGTGTGTCGCCACATGTTGTGCGCGCATATGTGTGCGAGTATGTGAGGAGCACGCATTCGCTTCTTGCTTTATGCGCTCTCGACGCATTGTTTGCATGACTGTGTGGGCTTTTTCTGAGCTTACAAGGTTGCCAGCGAGCGATTGACGGCTTACAGTTATGAATTCAAATGTCAAAATAATAAATTTTTCCTTCCACCATAATATGTGCATGCACTCGCACTTATGTGTGAGTTTCTACATCATGAAATTAATTTTATTTTAAACTGAAATAAATAAAGCCTTTAAATTTAATAAGCCGAAGTAGTCAATGGAACACAATTAATGTTTATATAGAGTATGTTTCGTTTTTATTAATTCAAATATTTATGTGGAAAGTAAGGGCGAATAACGTTCATTTCATATTTCTCAAGGATTGCCTAAGTGTTTCTACAGTCACTGAAACACGGAGCCTGAAATATCAATTTATTCCCCGAATTACAACATCGTTATTTACCCAACATCGTTTAATATAKGGTAGTCGAAAAAGWATTTTCGTATTTCTAATCAAACTTCAACTTATTTTTTTTATATTTATAATGAACTTTAATGAACCAAATATGTACTATTTTGGTCAACCACTTTTTGCCATTTTTCCGCTGGAAACATTATTCCATGAGTGTAAAACTTTTCTGGTTCCTCGGTGACAAACTGCGACAATTCATTTTGAGAGGCTTCTTTTGAAGCCAACTTTACTCCATTTGGGGAGTTCTGCATTGACCGAAACAAATGGTGCAAAGTCAGGGTCAGGTCGTATTTCATCCACTTTTCGTCTCCTGTTACCATTCGCTTCAAAAATGGTTCGATTTCATTTCGTTTGAGCAAAGAAAAATTTAATTTAAATTAAACTTTTACCGACACTATATTGTCTGCAATTTTCATGGATTTTTAAGAGCAGAAATCGTACTAAAAGTATGCTTGAATAGGCCTCGCGACTAGTCAGCAACTGGCTTTTAATTTTGCTCTCGAAAGTTTGCTCGAACTCTCCACACTTTCCTATCTCAAAGTTTCTATGTATACTTCTATGCGCTTCTGTGCGCTGCCAGCTTATCGCTGTATTTTCTCTTGGCTGCGTTTCACAATTTTTTATCACAACTACGAGTACATACTTAGACTACCACCAACAAAAACTGGAAGCTAACACATGCACTGAGCGCGTTTGCGGGGAAATTTAGATGGGACCACGGCACAAAACGGAGTTTATTTTAATAATATAATGAAATAAATATGCATTAAATACAAATTGCTGGCAAAAATTATACGCTGATATTATTCTTACATTATTTAGATTGCTACAGTATTTTTTCCGATGTAGAACGAGTTAAAATGGCCTTCAGCCAAACTATCCAATTTACTTATGATTCTTGCAAGTGCTTTTACGTATATTATTATGTGTTTGTGTGTGTGTGTGTGTGTGTGTGTAGAAGAGTGCAATATTCTTCGTCCACAACTTGCAATTCCATTTAAGCGCAAATGCAAGCCATAAATGTGTGTCTGTGGCTGCTTGGCGCCTTCCATAAGTGAGTAATGTTTGCAACTTAACTGCACATTATGCTTATCCTATCTATTGGCATTCGCATGCCGTTTATGCCATTTGTGCATGCACTTGCATGTGTGCTTGTGTGCTGCTCAGAATGGCACTTCATGTCTGACACGCTAAGGAATTCATAGAATGTAATTTAATAAGCTTGGAAATTTTCACATCAAACGATCCTTGAGCATGTGGTAAACAGGTATATAAATTTATTTGAATGTATGCGGCGCTCACTGTATCGAATCACTTTCCCGAAATAGTGGACTGCAATGGCACCGCAACGGAGTAATATATAATCYGCTGATAATCTTTTGGCAAGCAAACACTAAGAGACCAATTCTTTGTACATTTGTTTGARGCAAAATCSWTTTTTTTTTTTACAAARAATTGAGTTTCGATTACAWATCTGGTCGCGCGGCAGAAACTTTCGAGTAAGACGTCTAACCACACTAACACACGTTTCAGCTAAACAATACATGTTTATAACTGTATTATGCATATACTATGCAATGAGGCTCCATATACTACCATGTAAGGCTTATGAATGAGTTAGACATTACGTATACGCAGTGGCAAGCGGCGAAGTTTGTTGATTTGCTTAGCCTGCTTGCTTGATTGTTACCCTGGTCGTTATCATCTGTTGTCGCTGATCTTTGCTTTGGCACACATGCGCTKCTACTCAGTCACATTGCACATTGTTGGTTTTACTAATATTATCATGTACATGGCTTGCTCCCGCTCACCCCCTAACGCCCTCGTGTAGTTATTGCCCTCCTGGAGGGCCGGTGGTCCTTTGCGCTCGCATTGCTAGGTCCACAGCGCTCTTTATGGTTGTTGTTGCTGTTGACATATTGTTGTTTCTACTTTAAATATTTACCTTGAGATCCCTTAGCTAATGGMTCTAATGTGGCCGCTCTGTCCACTTGTTGTTGTTGGCGTTGTTGTGTCTTCTTACGACCGAAGTTGTCGCAGCGCCATACGCATCCTGCTCACGCTGCTGCGCCGTTCAGCTTAAGCTGCCCCTCACTGCCGCTGCGGCTGTCATTTCTTCGCTGCTGTCTTTGTTTGCTTAATTTAACTTGAAGTTTAAGTTAAATAACTTGAATAAACATTTAGGTAATGTTTTTGCATTGTTACTCGCCTTGTGTGTATTGTAATAGGCTTCTGGCCATTTCAGTTGTTTTTGGTGTTGTTGTGTGCTGGTTTTATGCGTATGTTCTCTGCTGCAGACAAGACAAAAGTAGATAGTGTTGTCAGCCGTTAGTTAACTGTTAAAAGTAACATACTTGTGCATGAATCATATCCACATRTGTRCTTATGCGTTTGAGTGCGTATACTCATTAGGGCGGCACTTAAAATGAAATTAAGCAGAAATTTCTCGTGAATTCCACAGTAGGCTCCGCCTATGGATGAAGGTGGATGTCGGTGTCTTCATCCCACATCGTCTTAAAGCGAAGCACGCGTTAGGCACGTCAATTATACTTCATTCCGCGCAAACCACAAAAAAAAATTAAATAAAAGCATTACGTTGCAGACTTAATGTGGCTACAGAAAAGTATGAGTTTGTTTACGTAAATTGTCATGCTAATATATGTATTTGCAGCTGCCTTACACAATATTACAAGTGTGTGTGTGTGTGTGTATTTTCATGTAGACATGCTAGTGATGTCTGTTTTCAGCGGCTAAGAAAAGGATTGGCGAATTGTTGGAGCCGAGAGTTTAGTGTATCAACAGAGTGAAGTTTGCGTTGCTTTTGAGCTTTATGCCAACATTTGCGGGTTGTTTGGCTTAAGAGCCCGCTTTTGCTTGCTCCACACACACACACATTTGCATTTATGCGCTCAGACCAGCGGCATGTGCACTTGTTGTCTGTTTTCTTATTAAGCTGCTGTGTATACATTGTCCTGGCTTTTGTTATGCTGGTAGCATTATTTATACACTCGGCACTCTCTCCTCTTCCCTCTTCCCTCCTACAAGGCTGGCTGCTCAAAATTTTGCTTTTGGTCGGCATCAGTACATGGAACTTCGAGCGCTTTTTGCATTTCGCATATTGTCATCAAGCATGTAAAGCCGACAACAGTGGAATACATAAATAAATGCTTGTAAATATATATGCASAACACACTCAGCTATACTCGTATCCAAATCCAAATGCACAGAATTAGATATATACTAGATATACCGTATATGTGCCGTTTGTATTTTTATGAAAGCCTCACTTGCAGCCTAGCATGCAATGGCACTCTGTTCAAGCAGAAAGACAAGCACTCCCAAATGTAGGCCATGTTKTGCAGTGAGCCCTTCTGCAGCGAGCCTAAGCTCAGCTCAAATGTCAACATCTTGAGGTTTCGGCTTTCGGCTTTCTATGGCTTTTATGATTTTAGAAAGACTAATTCYGCTTTGTAGGTTTTTATTTATTCTAACAGAGCTGAACTTTTGTTGACAAAAATTTTAAGCTTTGAGCTTTGCAGTCGGTTCAAACTAGTATTAATTTATATGAATATTGCACATTAAATATGCAWCCAAATGAAAAACTCAGCTCAACTCATCACATACGATTCCATCCATATGATTTTCTTTAATAAATAAATTTCTATGTGGAGGTGGGAAGAATTGCGCACTAGGGTGTTCCTGTTTTTACGCAGCCTTTAGTAGTGGGTATCAGCTGGGGTAATTTGTAGAGAACCACAAATAGTTCATTGAAATTGATGCTTTCATCCAATTAAGAGAATATGCGCTGTATTTTCTTATGAGTTAAAGCTTAGTGCTCATATCGCTGATTTTGAAGAATTTCATACCAAATGAAGATACACAGAAGTTTATTCAAATATTTATACAGTACTGACAACGCCTGGAAATAAATTTGCATTGCATTAGACAGTGTGCACGCATTCAAATCTGGCAGTACTTACCTTATTTTCTAACGTTGCCACTTCATATTTTGGCATAATGAATCGATTAAATCTTGCGGCATATGGAAATTGTGGGCCTCATGCCTTTCGGTCACAAAGAACTCCGAACAGAATCCAGTTTTCACTTCATCGATCCACTCTGGTCTTCGCCTCCGTTATTCCCTTCACACTTACGTGATAAATTTGTTTGCCTGMCATGTTAAAACAGAGTTTCTAAGTGAAGTATTTTTTAATTAAATTTTGTTAAGAAATATAGGAAAATCTCACAAAAGAATCGAACTTGAATTGTTGGACAATATTTATTGAGAAATAATTATTTCCATTTTATTTTAACACAATACATTTTTGCATGTTCGTTTCGCTATCCATTTTTTCAATTCTARAAGCTTTTATCACATTGTATTTATTGTTATTTAAAATACCTCGAGTTGGTTTTTAATTTCGTTTGAATGACGTTGGACAAACATAMGTACTTTTATGAAGATGAATTGTGAGACCAATGATTCCACAAAAATAACCTCTGATGAATGCCCAAGTATGTTCTAGTGAATGAAACTTGTTATTRTAAAATTATCAGTTTTTAGTGTTTACTTTTCATAATCATTGCGTTCGTCCACAGAGTTAACATTTTTAACCGTTCAACAGAGATTAGTACTTTCATTACGTTCAAGCCTTAGCCAAGATTCGCTTCCAATACGTGGTTAATAGTATCCATAATATTTTTCCACTGAATGACACCCAGAATTTAGGAAATATATTTTCCTCAACAGATCATGACGTTGCAGCTRATTCCCGAACTCGTAGACCATGACTGATCCAATGACTAAAACCGTCAACATTAATCACCATATACACAGATTTTAGTAAAGCCCATTGTATCCCATTCAATTCTCTTGAATAAACTTGATCTTCTTGGTTTTCAACCAATACTTCTAAAATGGGTTGATTCTTATCTTAGTAATAGAATTCAACAAGTCATATTTAACGATACTTTTTCTGACATAATCAATGTTGCTTCAGGCGTTCCTCCAGGTAGCCATCTTGACCCAATTCTGTTCTTGTTATTTATTAATGACATATCATCTGTTGTTAAGTTTTCAAAAATTGTATTATATGCTGACGATGTAAAACTTTTTAAAACGTATACTTCATACAGCGAAAGGTGTCAGTTGCAAACAGACTTAAACAACCTAGTTTCTTGGTGTGTTAGAAATGTCATGCCATTGAACCTTAAAACATGTAAAACGATGTGTTTTTCACGTAGACCTGTAGACCCTACTTTATACGCAATACAAAACTTTAGGCTGGAGCAAGTATGGAGTTTTGTTGATCTAGGAGTAACTATGGACCCCATACTCAATTTTAATCTTCACGCATCTTCCACGGTTTTTAAAGCTAAAGGCGCTCTTAGTTTTGTTAAACGTTGGTCTAAAGAATTTAGAGATCTGCTTACCACAAAAATTCTTTTTACATATTTGGTGAGGCCTATATTAGAGTATGCATCTGTGGTTTGGAACCCTAGTTACCAAGTCCATTCGGATAAGTTAGAGTCCGTTCAAAAACAATTTTTACTTTTTGCCGTAAATCATTTGCATTGGAATCCCACTTTAAATCTTCCCCCTTACACTAATCGTTTAAAACTTATAAATCTCCCGACACTCGCTAGTCGTAGGGAGATGCTTGGTATAATATTTTCTTGTAAAACTCATCAATGGGTCAGTCTGTAGCCCACCTCTTTTATCTGATATTAATTTTAACGTGGGGGAGCTTTACCTGGCAGTTTAGACCCTTACTTTTAAAATTTTCTAGAACAAATTTTGAGCTAAACGAACCATTCCGCCGCATATGTCATGATTTCAATTCTCATTCCAGCACATTTGATCTAACAGACTCACTCTTTACCATTAAAAAAATTATTTTATCTACTCTTAACAAGTAACATTTAAAAATTATAAACTTTAATTTTAATTCTTAATTTTGGCTGTTGAAATTTTTGTTTCTGTAGCTGAGCAGCTTAAGATCGCAACGCTTAAAACTCTCTTGCCTTTTATGACTCGGCTATTTTCGCTCGTTCGCGGATTGCGCCCCTCGCGTCGGTTGGGCGGGAGGAGGGTAATCGTTGGGTATTATTATTATTATTATTATTATTATTATATCACACCAGTCACTAAATCACCAATTATTTTCTTCAATTATGCACTTTATTATTTTTTTTTTAGCAATTTTATAACCGTTACTCACTATACAGTTGACACTAGACACGCTTTGATAAGCACTGGGGCAGCAGGGGTCTATTATGTATCGTTTGAACTATCTCCTGCGGCACTAGTACTTAGAAAAGCGATATTAGCGAAATATAAACCACTTAATTTCCTAATTTTCTGACCAAGAGGGTTTGCACAATTTTCATATATTTTAGGATGATGACTGAAGGTTTAAGGCATTAGCATTATGCGTTTCCACTGTSTCTGCAAATATAAAAGAGATATGGTTAAGAGAAGGCTTACTGTGGAAATATTCAGAATATTAGGTGTCGTTTTGAACGATATGAAAATGTTCTAAATAAATGATATGAAGAAGGAAAGTAGCTATTACTTAGCAYATTTTGTAGAATGTTACTTCTGATTTGACAGAGCACTGCATGTGTCTTTAATAAAGAATATGCAATTGCGAGTAAATAAGTAGGGAACATGTTTAAGTGTGTTCAGACTATATTACTATACACTACTATAAGCGAGGAATGCAAAGGAGATTAAGAATACTACTTGTCGTAAATATCACTTCTGCTGCTCGCATTCGCCACTCTTAGTCAAACTAAGAGTGCACGAGTGTCCGACAGGAAGCTTGGACTTGAAGAACAACCAATGCTCAGTGGTGGCTTCGCTCTCAACAAAAGCGCATCGAGCTGTTATAAGTTCCAAGTGCTCAACAACAGCGGAATAATCAGCTTCATAAGCTAGCAAATGAGACTAGGCATGCGATAAGTACACTTTCCTTCTTATATACAAACTATACGTACATTCACACATAAGCAAATATGACATTGCTTTCATGTTTGTCTGCTTGTGGCATAGTCGCATTGTAATATTCTATTTAATTATTGCCATATTTATTAAATTTAAATTGGCTTAATTGACCCTCAAAAAATGTTTCGTCGCTTTCTTTCAGAAATACTTCCTGTTTGTGTTCACACTCTTTGCTATTTTCGGTATTATTTTTTCGGTTTCACATGCATTCTTATGCATTCTGCATTCTCACACAAACGTTCAGAAATTGTGATAATGCAGCATCAGTATATATATGAAATCGTAGGCAATCAACCACACACACTGCATTCATGGCTTCAATCTACGGAACGATCTTGCCTCTCGCTGGATGTGCTTACATGGATCAATGCATTGAAGCAATATAAATGTCTAAATACATTATATGTAGTTCGGCATAAATAAGATCAGAGATTGTGTCATACAACTGCAAAYCTTCTCTAAATTTACTGTGCAATATTGTTTTCGATTGGCTGAGGATCTTTCACACTTATTGGCGTTCTCTTGTGTTTTCTATGTTCCGCTGGTTGCTGCCAATCAACAGTTTAACCCTTTTGAACTCAGTGAAAGGTCGGGAACGTGCGTAGGTATTTAGCTTTCGACCACAAATTGCTCAATTGAATTTTGTCGTTAATTGAATTGAGCAACGTTACATTGTGTCATTTGATCGAGAGTGATCGTTAGTGATCGTTTTGAAGTGGAAGCTACACAAGGCCATTCTACGCTATTATAGACGTAGCATCAATAATTTACACATTTACAAGCTTTAATGCTTCATGTCATAGAAGACGGAACTGTGCCCAAAAWATAAGGTGACATTTGAATTTAAAGAATTAKTTTTTGTTTAGGTTGGTAGTACTGTCCGTACATGYATATCAAATTTCATGTCAAAATATTCATTAGTGTTTGAGATACGTGTCGTTTTGTGAGCTGTTAAAAGTGAGCTTTTCGTTTTTTACGATGTCGAAATTTGTTGAGSAAAGAATTTGCATTAAATTTTGTTTACGAAATMAATTTTCTGCTGCGGATAAGTTGAGGATGGTGCAGAAGCCTTTGGTAATGAGGCTGTGTCTAAAAAAAAGTTTACAAGTGGTATAATGAGTTCCAAGCCAAGAGCGTCCAGGGCGACCATCAACCATCAACCTCAACAGACGAAGCTCACGTTCAACAAATCAAAGACTTGGTGTTTACCGTCGATTAACAATTAGAGACCTTGCTGATGAAGTTGGCATATCGAAAGGCTCAGCCAATACCATTTTGAAGGATGTGTTGGGCCACAAGCGCACCAAATCTCGACTGGTACCGAAAATATTGAATTTTTTGGAAAAAAGGCGACGCGTTGAAATTTGTGAAACGATGCTCCCCGACTACCAGGGTGTCATGAAACGCATTACTGGCGATGAGACTTGGATCTATGCTTACGACCACGAAACAACCGATCAATCGAGCGATTATCGTGACAAAAGAGAGCCGGGACCAAAAAAATCGCACCAAAGTGGCTCAAAAATCATAGTCATGTTGACTGTTTTCTTCGATTATCGTGGTGTTGTGCATTATGAATTCCTTCCAATCGGTCAAACAATAAATAAGCAGTATTACTTGAACGTTATGCGTCGTTTGCGTAACGCTATCCGCCTAAAAAYGATGGAATTGTGCAAAGACAATTCTTGGTTTTTACACCACGATAATGCACCATCCCATACTGCCCTCGTAATTCGTGATCATTTCACCAAAAACTCAACCCATATCATTCCGCAACCACCGTTTCACCTGATCTGGCGCCGTCCGACTTCTGGCTGTTCACCAAGCTCAAAAGACCGCTCCGGGGACACCGTGTTTCGAAGATTGGAAAATCCGTTGGCATAAGTGCATTGCATGGGGAGGGGATTACTTTGAAGGGGATGAAATTGATTTGGAAAAATAAATAAAAAATTTTCAAAATAAATACAATGTCCCTTATTTTTTGGGCACATCATGGCATCACACCTTTCGAAGCTTTTATTGTGGGGAATCGAAGAAGCGAAATAAATAAATCAATAAGGCTGGTAAGTATCCTGTTCCCATGTATCCGGTTACTCTCCCGCAATAGATTAAACTGAAGTGCGGTGCTATAACTATCATTAATGATTATTTTGAAATATAACAAAAATACCGCGAAGAAATGTAAAAAAGGTAAGGTGTGAAATGTCCATAAGAAACTCCAACTAATCACGAAAAGCGTACAAACAAAAAGCAGTTCTAAGTTGCAGAATGCAAATGAACAAATTTCGCCTTTTAAACGAGTTTTTAATAAATACGAATTTAAAATTGAAAATATTTGAAGCCTTGTCGATAACTAAAAACATTGGGGAGAGACATACATATCTGTATGCATGAGATTTGACGTTAAGCCGCCAAAATAAGACAGCGAACAAATCTGCAGCAAAAATGTATGCAAATAAACTGACACCTGCGAGCTGACAAATATGCGACCAACTCGACACGTCCACATACGAGAAATCATGCATGAATAAATGTGTTCAGATGCCCGAGCCCTACAAATGCATAAGTATATGAATCGTCTACATACACCCACTAACGGGTACTTAACTGCACACATGCGAGTTTTATAACAACGAATATGCAAAGAATCACCGACTGCTCGAAACGAGTTTACCTTCCATATTTGTTGAAAAAAGTTTGCTCCGCAGCAAATAAGTACGGGAAGGTAAGTGGAATTTCCGGCAAAGTGAAAAGTCAGCTCGTTAAAGGGAACTGTTGAATATACTCGAAGCGCACGCATAATTCGGGGTGTGTGCTCAGCACACACGTTCAAAGACATTCAGAGTATGAGTAAATCAGGGGGTATTGAGAGTTGCAGTGAGACTGTGGTAAGGCGAAATTAAATGTAAATAAGAAACTTTTATGGGAGAAATTGAAAATAAACTTGAAGATAACATTTTTCAAAAATTAAATTAGATAAAATCGATAACGACGCGGATTTTCGTAAAGTTTTGAAAATAAGAAGGGATTAGCGCATTTGGACACCGAAGTGCTTTGGATACCTAATATCCTTAGATTAAGAAATCATTATACTTAATACATAATATCAAAAAACATTATCAATTGTATCTGGCTAWTATAATCTATAATTCGATACACATATATCTTTTACAACCAAAAATTCAATCAAAAAAATCCTTTCGAGGGACAATATTAACACATGTTTCACTTCCTAAAACATTCCATAAACAATCATAAAGGAAAAGTAGTAGCCACAAAAAGATGACTCCAACCTGATGCTGCGTCAAACCCGAGCAAGTCAAAGTCCAATTTGATATCTGAACTTCAAAATAGTTGGTGCTCTGCTTCAGGGTTTGCTATCAAATACTATATGCTCCATGGTCCGTACACACTTCCACATATGCACATTCTCTCGTATAAGGTCGCATGTGTTTTTATTGTTTTTTCATTTGCGTCAACTCCACAACAACAATGGTTTTCGAAAATTTCGATTTCGATTCGCAAATGAGATATCAACAATTTAATTTTGTACATCAAGTAACCCAATTTYAGTTGCTGCAGGCATGCAATTACCAACTGAGTTACTTTGTGAATGCGACGAACGAATGGGGAACGAGAGTAATGCGCGCACGATCGAATAAAAGCCAAAATTCCTTGTTGTGGCAATGAGTCGACAAGCGCATCACTACAGTCAATAAAGGAAATTCGCCAACACACGCCCATTATGCAACATAAATGGTGTTTGTAATGAGTATGGGGAAAAGCGCTTAGTCTGTGAGACATGCAATTAAGCTTTACACAACTTAATATTTTTAAAATCATAAAGAGAACAGGAGTTCACAAAAGTCCTACATTCATTTCTACTGCAAATATTTCCTATTTGACA
>NW_017534519.1:498159-525996 GCF_001853355.1 Bactrocera latifrons | reverse complement strand
TGGTGGTGTCAATTTTAATCACTTATTGTTCATAATGGATATAATTCTAAAAAATGGAATTAAAAATTAATTCCAATGCAAAATCTGAGAATTCACAACTCTTGTCATCTCAAAATCTTTCAAATCTCCTAGCTTTTTGCATTTCACGAACCTACTGACACGAATTCACTGGCCTACATCGCTCGCAATCGCTGAGAACATGTGTAAAAAATGACAAGGATGAAATAATAAATTTCCAATGCCAACCTGATAGTTTTATTATAAAAATCACAAGAACTGCTAGTCCGGCTACAAATCCTCTCTGTATAACCTGTCTACATATTTGCTTATTTTTATAAGATGATGACTCGATGTCGGGCCGTTGACAAGGTTAACAACGATTGGTGACAGCAAAGCTAACAAATACTGCAAATACTCATATATGTACATATGTGCGTATGTAGGTGCTCATGTGTATGCATACACTCTTAAATAAATTACATTTCAAACACGAGCAACAACCAAACTACAAACAACAACTGACATTACCAACACTTGAAGAGTAAATCGCTTAGGACGACAACAAGGACAATTCCGACATAACTTCATATGAAGGGATATGTGGGCATGTCCTGGCAGAAATATACAAAACATATATCCACCACAATACATATGTAAATGCATATAAATAAGTTTGAAGAGTCCTTGTAGGAAAAGTGACAGCTTCTGATTTCCATATATCGAGTTCCACACGCAAGCTAATTACCCCAAACATTTTCCTCCCCAAATGCTTACTGCTGTGTCTTGAAGAATGTTGCACTGGACTCGACTAGGAAAACGCGAATTACAGAATCAACTAAGCGCCAAGCAGTGCTTAACATTTTTCTGCAGGGCTTGATGAACATGATGTGTATTCTACATGTTACGGCAAATGTGTGAGAGTGTGTTTGAGTACGTGGAACACAGCTAACTGTAGTTCAGATTATGCATAAGTAATGTAATCACCTAACGAAATAATAACTGCTTTTGTGAAAGTAGCAAAGTACCGTTGGCGCTGTTGTTGCGCTTTCCTTTGATTTAGTGTAGTTGCCACGGCTTGGCGAGAACGCTGTAATGTAAATTTCAGAAGAAAGGACAATGGCACATCACCAACGCCGAGACCAAAAATAATATCTGCATACTAGTCACCCGCGCAAACCATAAACCTCTACACGCTTTATTTAATTGCAAAAAATATGACTACAATAATTTTTCTTGAAGGTCCCAAACGGCTGAAGATTTTCATTAGGAGCAATTTCCTGCAAAAAGTACGCACCGCGGTCTGACATTACCTTTGCGGGCCAAAACTTTTCATAACATGGAATTTTTCTGTGATTTGAACCACCGTAAGGGCGCCTATAACTCAATAATCACCACGAACAAATGAGCGGGTTGAAGAGGTTTTATTTTCTTTTCTTTTTCATTTCCATTTCGAGGGAACGTAAAATAAATTGTTTCAAAATCGACTATATTGTCGCCGGTATGGGCACGTATTGCTTTCTTTTCTCCGTTTTATTATGAATTTTTATAATAATTTGCAGGAAAATTGCTTTGGAAAAAAGCCACAGTTGGAGCGACGAAAAGGCGCAAGGTGCGCGAGCAGGGAAAGAGAAAAATTCTATATTAAGAAATAAATGCAAATTACCTTTAATGGCTGGTAGTCGGGTTGCGTGGCGGAAGATCAGTAAGTAACGACGGTGAAAACCGTAAATGCTGCCCTGCACAAGCACACAGTCTTTGCAATTTACACAAACACAAATTAAGCAGAATGGGCTATCATAACGGGAGTATAGATGCATGTGCATGAAGATATATAAGCAAGGTATTGTTGTGTTGYAAAGAAAATCCGAAGACAGCTACTCACACGACGTCATTGGTTTTTATTTATGCTCCAAGTTATGGATACAACTTATTTACGCATATCCACTTACAGTTGCAGCTGAAGGTGTTGGGATATTTACTTTTCCAGCGTTTAGTTTTGAGCACTAAGAACGCCAATCAACCAAGTTTAAAGATTACTAATCGTTCCACTACAAGACAATAGCCACGTTATAGCAAGGGAGCTTTAAAAAATTAATTGTTTGTTATTTTCCCATGTTTCTCGTTCACTGGTTTCAGAAGATGTTCGATGATTTGGAGAAATATATAACTACTTTGAAATTAAATAATAATATTGGAGCTTTGACATGGTTTATAAAATCGCTCAAAGGATGTATATACTCAATCTATTAACAATAGAAAAGGAGTCACGGATATTCAAATCCTACTCATACATCTGGATGATGCGAAAGCTTTGATGAACGTAAAATTTCCCAAGAAATATTTTATGCAGACTACACCTATTTGGACTTAAAATGTTGGGAGTCGAAAAAATTAAATTCGGGGAAATTGAAAAAAGTTACAGCTGGAAAGAACGCTGGGCAAACGATGCTGTATCAGTTCGTGTAGCAGAGCAATGGTTCGCTCGCTTTCGTACTGGAAATTTCGATGTGAAAGACGCACCTCGCTCTGGTCCACCTATCGTTGAAAAAGTCGATGAAATTATGGAAAATATTGAACAGGACCGTCACATAAGTATCCAATCAAACTCATCATCAAACCGTTTGGAACCATTTCAAAAAGTCAGGCTACAAAAAGTAGCTCGATGTTTGGGTACCATATGAATTGTCTGTGAAACATTTAAAGGACCGAATTAACTTTGCTGAAACCAAATGAAATCAATAAATCTCTGAAGTAAATGGTAACAGGAGACGAAAAGTGGATCAAATACGACAGTAATGTGCAAAAAAAATCATGCTTCTAGCCTATCGCAAGATTGACGCCTCGAAAGGTTATGCTGAGTGTTTGGTGGGATTAGAAAGGAATCATCCACTATTAGCTGCTCCAGCCTGGACGAACGATTGATTCTACATTTTACTGTCAACAACTGATGAGATTKATCCAAGCTAMCCAAACAAACGGACAGAACTGATTAACAGAAAGGGCTTCGTCTTCCATCAGGACAAKGCTATACCACACACATYTTTGATGACTCGAAAAAAACTGGGAGAGCTTGGCTGGGAARTTTTGATGCATCCACCATATAGCCTTGACCTTGCACCATCGGACTACCCTTTGCTTCGGTCAATGCAGAACTCCCTTAAAGGAGTAAAATTGGCTTCAAGAGAAGTGCTTGTCGCTGGAGATGCCATAAAAGCCTCACAATGATGGAATAATCTCTCTAGCAGAAGCTAAATTGGCAAAAGTGGTCGACCAAAATGGTACATATTTGGTTAGTTATAAGTATATATAAGAAAAAATTAATTGAAATWTGCTTAGAAATACGAAAATACTTTTTCAACTATCCAGTATATCAGAGTGTGATATGTTCGAATCATCCATTTCTGCTCCCAAATCTCTTAACTCGTTTGGATGTTCGATGCTATTGCATGCACTAGTGTACATACAAACATACTTGCGAAAACAGGCGTTATGCGTATTTTTAGGCACACAGCCATCGCTAATATAATCAATAAATTTTTGCCTGCTGTATTTCAATGCTTAGAAAAATTGATATAAAGCAATGMCTTTTCAAATAAGAGCTTCGAATTGAACCAACTTTCTACAGTAATGTTATTTTGACATATTCTTGCAAGAACTCAAGTATAAAAGAACATTTGGCATTACTCATGAAACSGAACGCGCCCTGAATGTAGATATGAATGTCTGCATAAGTATCTGTGAGCTCACATCATAATTGCCTTGCTGGTTTTTTGAATGCCAAGCACAAGTTTTATTGCATTAAATTTTTGTCAATTAAACGCTGCTCAAGCCACATGTGAACACACGAATGCAAGAAAGCATACATGTGTAAATATGTACATATGTATGTATGTGGTAATTATTTTTTCTTGTGTCAGTGTGCAGCTATTCATTGAGCAAATTACCCAGATCTGAAGATCTGCCTTGAGTATGCCACGGATGTTTGCGGATATCCGAATATGCCACATAATTATGTGCCTACGAATGTAATGTAACCGAAATAAAGTTTAATTACAAATGAGCGCTGTTTTTCGAACACACCAATCGTACGTACATACATACATACTTACATACATTATGGTCCATGGCAGCAAATATTACAGTGATATGGGTATGTTGGCACATGCTTATCGCATTGACGTACGCCGCCTCGGAAAACAACAAAATAACACTTCAAGCAGACTAAATAATAATTATAACTAAATGTGTTTGTATGTATGTATGYTGGAGAATATTTACTCGCGATTAAAAATATATATTTTTTTATAGCACACAACTGGAGAGTTTAATTGCCATTGGAACTTAATAATATTTTAAAGTAAGGGACTTACCTTAATCGCCGGGTGTTGTCTCCCTCAATATCAGCAATGTTCCGTTAGTATATTATCCGATCCCAATACCGCAATTGAAGCTATCACGTGGAAAAACCAGAAAAAAAATTATAAAGTAATATCTAGCAGCTTACACGAGACAAAACCGCCAACGCAGCACCGGCCAGCTGGCCCAACTGCGCGATTATTGCCCAAGCAGTGCACCCCAGCGCCGGCTGGACCGAACTGCGARCGCCAACGGCTTGTGGCGATAACGACTATCGCGTATTTCTGTTGAGGTCTTAACCCCGTGGCTCATTAAACGTTCGTTACGCGATCGCAAACGAAATTCGGCTCCCGATCGGTATGCTTGCTTCGGGCAATTATAATTAAATGAAGCATAAATAGCTTCAGTAAGCCGCTTAACGTAAGCAGCATTTAAATTTAAATATTTCGAAACTAAATTTCAAATCTCGTTCCTTTTTATTCTAAAAATCTATGTTTGCTCTATCACTTGTTTTTTTTTTTTCTTGCCACTAACTCGCGTACTTCATCACCGATTGAGCTCGACTTTGCAACTGATCAGAATCGCGATCATCCGCCCAAAGTTATTAATGTTTTGTGTTTTTGTGAGAATTGAAGAATCTTGCGCCTGCGCGTCTGGGAATTATTTCCCCCACATGCCTTAGTTCGCCACCAATTGACCAGCATCGCTAATAAGTCACCACCATAAAGAAACGAGAATAAAAATTGAAAACGCCGAAACAACAGAACTCAGCAACAACAACACTCAGAACTGAAACTGTAGGGGAAATTTCGCTGCCCGTTGTATTGGCGTAGAGGAGAAAGCCGACATTAACTAGCGTGCACTAACACCAGCTCAACGGCGTTCGCTTTTGCTTTCACAGCAAAATATACACACAGMACATATGTGCATAAATATGATTACGCGGCCATAATTTTATCTCAAAACGTCATGAAACTGACTCAATGTGACCTTTTCGCTCGCTCGGAATGAGCACTCAGCAACGCCTGCGACAACAGCAGCCGGTCAGTCGTTGCTAATCGTCAATTGTCCAGCRTCGCCACCACCGCCACTGCGCCGAGCAGCTATTTGATAGTGGTGGCAGGCAGCGCAACAACAACAACAACACACAAATGCAACAATTCGAGAGCAAACGGACGTTGCAGCGCGACGATCTGTGAAGTGTGCACATTTGTGTGTGCGGGTGTGGGTGTGTGCGTTTGAGTGCTCGATTATGGCCCAGCCGGGGTAAAGTCGTGTACTAAAATTCACAAGCCCTGCAATTTATATAAGTTTTCACGAACAGCAATTTATTTACGCGTAAGAGTCCATACACACACTGGCGTACTCATCAATGTGGACTTGTGTGTGTGTGTGTGTGTGAGGCGTATTCATGAGATTAAATTGATTTAATTGAAAAATGACTTGCGACATGACTCGACGGCCTCTGCGGCGCTCATTGTCGCATTATATTCGGTCATTTTTACTTGTACAAAAATGTACATTGAATCACACATACATACTCGCATATTTACTTGCCACAAATTTACGAAATTGTCAATTGGGTTTATTTCACAGCAAGTACTACAAAATTCCACCATGCGTTAGTAAACAGCTAATGCAACGGAAATATTTGGAAGCTGGAATTCTCCTATTGCTGTCTCTTATACACATCTAGATGTGTATAAGAGACAGCCCCAGCGCCGGCTGGACCGAACTGCGAACGCCAACGGCTTGTGGCGATAACGACTATCGCGTATTTCTGTTGAGGTCTTAACCCCGTGGCTCATTAAACGTTCGTTACGCGATCGCAAACGAAATTCGGCTCCCGATCGGTATGCTTGCTTCGGGCAATTATAATTAAATGAAGCATAAATAGCTTCAGTAAGCCGCTTAACGTAAGCAGCATTTAAATTTAAATATTTCGAAACTAAATTTCAAATCTCGTTCCTTTTTATTCTAAAAATCTATGTTTGCTCTATCACTTGTTTTTTTTTTTTCTTGCCACTAACTCGCGTACTTCATCACCGATTGAGCTCGACTTTGCAACTGATCAGAATCGCGATCATCCGCCCAAAGTTATTAATGTTTTGTGTTTTTGTGAGAATTGAAGAATCTTGCGCCTGCGCGTCTGGGAATTATTTCCCCCACATGCCTTAGTTCGCCACCAATTGACCAGCATCGCTAATAAGTCACCACCATAAAGAAACGAGAATAAAAATTGAAAACGCCGAAACAACAGAACTCAGCAACAACAACACTCAGAACTGAAACTGTAGGGGAAATTTCGCTGCCCGTTGTATTGGCGTAGAGGAGAAAGCCGACATTAACTAGTGTGCACTAACACCAGCTCAACGGCGTTCGCTTTTGCTTTCACAGCAAAATATACACACAGAACATATGTGCATAAATATGATTACGCGGCCATAATTTTATCTCAAAACGTCATGAAACTGACTCAATGTGACCTTTTCGCTCGCTCGGAATGAGCACTCAGCAACGCCTGCGACAACAGCAGCCGGTCAGTCGTTGCTAATCGTCAATTGTCCAGCRTCGCCACCACCGCCACTGCGCCGAGCAGCTATTTGATAGTGGTGGCAGGCAGCGCAACAACAACAACAACACACAAATGCAACAATTCGAGAGCAAACGGACGTTGCAGCGCGACGATCTGTGAAGTGTGCACATTTGTGTGTGCGGGTGTGGGTGTGTGCGTTTGAGTGCTCGATTATGGCCCAGCCGGGGTAAAGTCGTGTACTAAAATTCACAAGCCCTGCAATTTATATAAGTTTTCACGAACAGCAATTTATTTACGCGTAAGAGTCCATACACACACTGGCGTACTCATCAATGTGGACTTGTGTGTGTGTGTGTGTGTGTGAGGCGTATTCATGAGATTAAATTGATTTAATTGAAAAATGACTTGCGACATGACTCGACGGCCTCTGCGGCGCTCATTGTCGCATTATATTCGGTCATTTTTACTTGTACAAAAATGTACATTGAATCACACATACATACTCNTCTACGGCTTAGTTTCCGCTTGACGCAAATTGAAATATCTCGGATGACCCACCTTCGGCGAACCCAGCGAAAAAGCTGGAATAGTTAATTTCAAAAAGCGTTGAGGAATGTGTGGTAAGCTCAAAAGTCTTCRCGGATCTATGAGGATCTGGCAATTAATCACCAGAAGTTTTTGGGTATTACAAATGGCAATTCATCACATATGTCCAGTGCTACCTTTGTCATGAGAATTAATCATTCGACCTAACCCAACATGGCTAAATCAAAACTGTCTAACTGTCAAACACACACTTTATCTTATTTTCTTATTTGCCATCGAATTATCTCCCGTTAACTCTTTAAATTATAAGACTAGTTGTGCAGACTTTGCTCACAGATTACAACTACCACAGTGACATAACAAAAGTACTAGTGTGTAGCGACTAAATTATTCGAAATTATAAAATCAGCAAGTTCCTTCTATTTYTTACAATGCCAACAAATTGACTTACATTACTCTCAATACCAAGCCGGAGGGGAGGAAGCACTGGAAGAGTCGACTCCTTCCGAATATTGCAGCTCATCAACGACCTTAGTCAATAGTCAGCAAACCGACTACGCTGTTGCCTTGCATGTATGTGGGCACATATATAACGGCAGTATTTCAACTTAAATACACGCATAAAAATATATATTGGCCCACATTATTGCAGCCCAATCGTTTTGATGAGAGCATATCCTGCCTCATCAGCAGACAACTGCCAATAAAGTTCAAGAGTCAGCAAAGCAACATTGAATCGAATAGCTATCATGCTATCATGGGTGTCTTCTGCTATGCCACATATGCGCCCTGCATGTGTGTGTCGTCAGGAAGTCATTTGGSGTAGCAAATGCAAACGTTGAATGCCAGCAAAATAGCAAAATAGCAAAATAGACGCAAATTATCATTAGGCATAGAAGAAAGTGATGCGAGGAAGGAAGCAGCAGACTGAGCAAAGAAAGCTCGCAGCAGCAGCAGACGGCGCCGCCCTCCATCAGATTTGCATTCGGCATAAACAAAAATAAGCAAATATGCTGCTAAGCAGACGGAGATGAATATGAGGGCATGTGGTTGGAAGTAAAAATAGACAAATGCATAGGAAAATATACCACCACGTAGTAAAATGATTGTGGGCGGAAAAGTCGGGAAACAAAATCTGCATTTTTTTAGCTCTGTGTTTATGAAAACGTATTATTTGTAGAGAAACTAGTTAAGGTATGTGGGTGTATAGATTCCTTTGCTTTTGCTACTTTCTTTTGCACTCTTGTTAACCCTTATGAGTGACAAGATACCTGATATGTAGTCAAAAAACGCTGACGAGTGATATCAAAATTCAAAATTGCAAATAATTGAGGGTTAGGGCGTCATGAAGACACGTACATGAAGATCAAATGTCAAGCAGAATCTTCCACATAATGCGCCAAATATTCTCTCCTTTTCTTGTCCAATTTACTGGGCACACTGTCCAACCCAGCAAAAGCTCATTTATTCAGTCTTATAGACTATAGGCGGGCTACATAATACTAAACGTTAATATATTTAAGATGTTTCTTAATTGTATAAATATACAAATATATTTACCTTTGCCTTTGCCGGTTTAAAACGTATTGCCTTCCTGATTCGAACAAAATTAAAACATTATAATTTTTGTATGCAAATAGTGAGTAAAGAAAAGTTAAAAAACTTTCGTACAACTTTCGAAATATGTTTACGTTCAAACCATCAAACCGTATGTCCACGCAATGATCTCAGATCCTAACTATACGGCTAACAGAGTCAGCATCAGACGAAGAAAATAAAAATGTTAAAATCAGCCCTTTATTGAAACGAAACCACGTAAAAAGGGTTACCATCATACTCAGTAATTTACACAATTGTTTACTTGCTCATGCACTCGCGCCCCCTACCATATCTGCTCATGCTTGTGGATTTTGCCTTTCCTCAAAGGAAATTGCTACTTTCCTCTTCCATTCAAACTCAACGGCCACATTGTAAGTGAAAACGCACAATATTGAAAGCATCACTTATGTGCGAAACCGCAAATTTGCGGCATTTGTCCCTTTCATGCTCAAATTTTTATTTATTTCTCCTTTATACTTTTGGCTTCCCCATTAGAATTCTCTTTTTTTTTCTTTTTTGAGAAGGCCATTGTACCTTTGTAATTCTTCAGAAACGTGCACATCTTTGAAGGTGATTACTTTCGTTCCCTAAGCCAAAGAATTAAAGAAGAAACTTTTTCTAAAATTCGGAAAAAAATTGTGCGTGCCTCACATACAAAACTGTTGCATATTTTTCAGCGCCGCGCCGAGACCAATGCATAGTGCACGATTTACCTTTTGACAACGGCTTGCCACAGCTAAAGGCTCTTATGAGCATCGAGAAAAATTTACTACTCTTTCTTACACATGGAACACTCAGAAGTTTTGTATTTCTTTAAGGTTGCAAATTTTTTGGTTTCTCTTTTTCATTATCTCCAAAGAGTTCATAATTAAAGTGCGATATAGATAGAAGATTAAAATATTACTCTCCTCTTTCCTTGGGCTGGCATTTCACACCATACATAAACTATAGAGGCAAGTATTTGCAGACATCTCGGCWTAGTTAATATTAATTTAATTGCTGAATCTCATATTATTTTCTCATTTAGAATTGATTAAAGCTTCCTAAAACTATTGAAGAATTAATGAGGAAACAGCAAATTCAATTTATTGTTCCAAAATAATARACAAGCCGCCAAGTAGGCCAGTTACAACCCCCTTGACGCTGACTGAAGGCATTAAATGTTTATAAATATGTTCAAGTATATATTAAAGCAAACATTTAAACACTTTGAATCTAACACTTATGAATTCGCAGCTCATTTACCAAATTATGTGTGACCGCAGTTCACACACACGCAAACTCASTGCATTTGTAAATTCGACACATATTGTACTCTACGTTGACATGCCCTCGAATGGCATTATGGCATGACCGAAACAGTGTTTGAATGACCCTTGATGACGCACTATCACCAAATCATCTCAATATATGTGTGTATGTAAGTATGTTGAAGTACCTATATTTGACCCCAGTAGGAAAAGCAACGCAAACCTTTCCGTTTTGTATAAAATTATAACTGAAACTGAAACTGAATTATTCGGAATAAGGTAAAGAAACAACTTTTTTTTATTTTTTTATGTTTATTTTTTTTTTTTTTTTTTTTTTTTTTTTTTTTTTTTTTTTTTTTTTTTTTTTTTTTTTTTTTTTTTTTTTGTATTTTCGAATTTTTTTTATAAGAGAGAATCATAAAGATTCTATAATCAGTGCTTATAAAATTGCATTTCAGATCACAATATCAAATGTTAACAGCAACCCACTATTGCTGCTGATAGTACTCTCTACAGGGTAGCATATGGTGTATGTGGTATATGTGGTATAGTATGTGTTTAATAAAATTCCTTGCCAGCGGGCAAAGTATAGTGTTACTGCGTTTGTTTAAAAGGGTGTGTCTGCTCACATAAAGATCGCGCCCTTATCGCCGCCACAGATGAAATCATAACGCAATGCATAAAACCAAATGAGCGTGTCTTTACGGTACATGCGTGTGTGCCGCACTTTGTTGTACATAAACATGCACCGCTATGTTCACGATAAATAGGTCTTTATCCAAATCAGAACTGAACAAGTCGATGTAATTGCAATTTGGCGCGTCGTCAACCGCACGAACCGGCGGCCATCATAATTGAATAATAGTAATCAACTGAAGGAATACGAACTGAATTAGAGAAATTAAAACAGACGACAGACGACACTGGCCGTTCACTGGCATGCCGGAGAGCAGACAAGCGCCCTCAAATATGCAACAGGCTTTGACACAGCTGAACTTTTGGAGGCGTTAACAAAAGATCTAGAGGTTTAGATACTTTAAAAGCAAGAATAATTATTTTCAAAAAAAAAAGAAACATTTTCTAAAATAATAATCATTTAAATTTGCAAATATTTTTTTGAAATGAATTTTCGCTGCAAATACTTAAGCATTACTCAAAGTTTTATAGCGAAAAGCGTGTAATATATGTATACAGAAGCAGTTATTTAACCGATTAATTTAAATAAAATGCATAGGATTATGTGATAGACAAATAAAAAAAAGAATAGTTCTTTTATATGAGTTCAAATACAATAGTATTTCACCAGCATTCACTTGTTAAGCAATCAAATCATACTTACACACGTTAAATGTGGCTTTATGGTTATTGTTCGTCATGATTTCACACTCAATTCAGCGTCATCTAACAGATTTTATTAAACTTAATTGAATCATACATACATATRTATGCAGGCATGCAGACACCGGCACTGTAGGTACATAAGAATTTATCTCCGAGCCAGTAATACGCAGCTACATAATGTATAAATATGTAAACAGCTACATAGGTCTGTAACAGTATATATGGCAGGAATGTAGCTGCCACACACAATTCTTATACTAACTATGCCACAAAGTGCATGCAATTTAATATTCCTAAGCATATGTTTCGGCTGAGCGCACATACATAGACACACTCATACACACACAAAGCATTTKCGTAAGCATGAAATGAATGTAAATACTTTTGCAGCGCTTAAGCCCGCCTTAAGCGAGACTCGCAAAGAATAGAGCATTCTCTTTCGATTGGAGCTTGTTCTCAAAGCAATGAAGACTAAATCATTCAATCAAGTTAATAGCTCTTTTGAATTTCTGGATTTTTGATGTCACTTCTAAATTAATTTAAATAATAAATTAATATAAATTAGTGACAATTGAAGTGAAAAATACACGGCGATAGAAATGCTAGACTTCGCCTAATGAAATGTTACAAATATTCAGTAAAGTAAGCAGCACTAAAAGGAGAGAGAGTGATATAACCTAATCCTTGTGAATTTGTGAAATGTATCGAAAAACTTAGTGATATCTTGTGTGAGAATTTAAGTTCAAACATTTTCTTTAATTAAATGTTMACTTTGATAGCGTTCAAACCACTMRCGCACTCTGAAATGRGATAAGYAATCATCGCCATAAACTTGTGYCAGCAATTGAAACGTTTCGGTAAAAGTTTCACCAATTTTAAAACAAAATGTAATGTTGGCTCTTTGTTCGAAGCTCACATTCGCACCGATAACACAAACMTCTGACACTTAAAACGCAATTACTTCTCTTCCAATCTATGGAATGTCATGAAATTCTCACTKGAAAATCGATACAGRYAGYAGATTCTAACGCATCGATGGCGCCACCAGGGGGCGCGAGATTCAAAAAGTCCTGCTTACTTTGRAACGTACCTKGTATGTGGAAACTGAGGTCTGTTCCACTTATTAGGCAGTACTAACCTTATATGTGTACATACTTTTTGGAGAAACTACTCTTAACTAAACTTATTCAAATTCTCTAGAAAAGAAATAGAAAAAGTGAACACTCGCCTACAATGACTGTTTTACAGGCAAATTTTAAGGAAAAATTTTAAATAACTTATATTATAGTATAGTTATATTACACTAATAAGTGTCTTAGGCAGATCACCTACAGCAAAGATTTTGTTTGAGGATTAATCGGATTAATCCTACACTTGCGTGCTTATCTATCATAGAAGCGTTACTAAATACACTCACAAAAGTTCGTAATTGTCTGCGAACTACGTACATATATGTAACGGTATATGAAATTCTAAGTCCAATAGGCTGCAAAATATTCCACAACAGTCCCTTTCAGAGTGATGCTCAATCTTCGTGAATACCAAGGCAATCATGAAAGCAGTCGTGGGCTTCATCATCATGCCCACCCCCATTGGGAAATGCCAGCATCTGCGCTCATATTAACGTCCACGCACGCGATGCCCGCATTAAAAAAATCACGAAAAACAGGAAATGACATAAAAATCTTTCCTACTATTATTATTCACATTTGGCTACGGCCGCCGTTGTCATCACTCATTGTCGTTTTTTCATTCSTGCATCAAGCAGCTTTATTGCTCTGCCACTGAGCGTCGTTCATTGCCTAAACGCCTGTTTACATACTCCTATACATGTGCATATWCGAGTATTAGGACAGACGTATGAGTGCAATTAGTTATTCGATATTATGCACGAGCTCTTTGACGCAAAGCTAGTTATTTCTATATCTTTAAGATTGAAAAGGAAAAAGAAGCTTAAAATTTCTCAAGAAATGGATTAAGAATATCAAGGTACTTTTCGAATACTAGTTTACGATTAATTTTAGAAACAGAAAAGCCATCAAATGTATGTGATATGAACGTTGTTCTAAAATGTGTTTAAATTTTCATTGGATGGTTAGATATTTGTTATCAAGTAAAAACGTAAGTATCGATACAAATCAATCCCTGACTTGCTAGACTAACAGTCAAGCGTGGCAGGAATGGAAGATGGGCCCAACATGCCTTCCATCGATATCTAAAAGAATTGGGGTCCCAAAACTCCTCTCTATACAGTGTTGCATGGATGTATGCAGGTTTTGTTAGGTGCACCCCTCTTGACCTGGCTGTCATACTGCGTGCTGTTGCATTCAGATAAAGAAGAGGCTTGAAAGTGTCGTTGAGAGAGGGAGGGATATCCAAGGAGCAGGAGGTTTCTTGATGATAGGGTCGAGTGTAGGTGGTAAGACAGCTAGGACTTATAAGTACATTTCGGTTCTTTGAGGTTAAGCCAGACTGAAGATTTTGCCTGAGTGTGGTTCTTCTTCTTACATGAGTCATGGCATGGGTCTCTGAATGCACTTTTGCATCTGACCGGAGACTTAATTCTGGCAGCACGGGAAGCAGCAGCTCTTGGAGATCACCCCTCGGGAAGTACAAGGTGCGTCCCACGTTAAACATACCGCATCCTTGTTTAATAGGTAGACATACTACTTGTAAAGCCTATCAGAACGGAGAAGTGGAGGAAACATTTGACTATCTTATATGCGACTATCAGGCTATAAATGGGGGAAAACAACAACTAACGGTCGAAACGACATCTCGGTAGTTACGCAGATAAAACTTTGCGAATTTATGCACTTTATCAGAAGCGCAGAGTAGTTCAGAGAGGAAAGGGGAGTGAGAGAGTCCTTGTGGTATCATAATTTGCCTCTTGAAGGCCTAGATACGACGTCAGACAGCTACTCTACCTACCTACCTACCTAGAATTGAGGTACCTATCCAACAGCGTCTTTCCGAAATATAATGTTCAGCATATTATTGCTGTGAGCCGACCATTTCATTTAGGCACTGCATCGTGTTAAGATAAACCCATAATTTTTATTTACTGCAACGTTTTGAATATTATTATTTAGACAGCTTTCAATTAATTTACAGCTTGAATTGTTACCAAATTTTCTTAATATTCAACCTGTAGCATTAAATAATGAGATACAATGTGGCAGTTAAAAACTCGAGAACAATAAATCTCCCTTTCCGCCAGTCGTTTCTTCTTTTCGTAAGGTGGCGCCAATTGGAGATTCCCAGCGAAGCCAGGTTATTCTCCCCGTGGTCTTTCCAACGGAGTGGAGGTCTTCGCCTTCCTCTGCTTCCCACGGTGGGTACTGAATCGAATACACTCAGAGCTGGAGTGTTTATATCCATTTATTCTCATTGTCATAGTCCATGCCTCTGCAGCACAAAGCTAGACGAATAGACGAACATGATGAACCACAAATAGAGTTTGGCCTTTGTTCGTTGAGAGAGGATTTTACTTCTCAATTACCTACTCGGTCCGAGGCACCTCTCGGCAAGAGATATTCTGCGTTGGATTTCGAGTTTGACGTTGTTGTAGGTGTTAATGCTGGTTGTAAGATAAACGAAATTATCTACGACTTCGAAGCTATGATTGGGACTGTTTGTTCGGCGAGAGATCTCGTCTAGCCCTCGTTCACCACCACTCCCATTTACCTCGTCAGTCAATCTAGTGAAATCAGAAGTAACGGCGCGGTTGTTAAGGCCAATTATATCTTATAGAAAAAACTTAATTTTTGCTTCAAATATTAGCAGGGACTAAAACCATTAACTAAAAATTTTACCTTCTTGGAATTCTGAATTCCATTCATAGCTGAGACTGATTTAGATGTTGATATATCGATCTCAAATTTTGCTCGTGTCCTTTTCTCCCCAAGATCTCTACAATTTGGCATACAATATGACCGATCCGATATCCCTAGGCACCTGTGAAGGGTATTACAGCTTCGGTCGAGTTTTTGTACATATACTATATATAATGTATGTAAATAGTAAATTTGTGTGTGTGTGTGTGAAAGTGCAAAATATTAACCCCCTTTGTGTGAATAAAATTTAAGCTGATAAATTGGATCTCAACAACAACTAGCAAATTCAATCAGATATGTGTGTGTTTATCTGTATTCACAGTCCAGTTTAATACCCACTCTCTTTGACGTTTTTTTATTTACTCAAATGTAGATATGTGTGCAAATGCACTTAGAATGCTGCTATTGTTGCCTTTGTTGCTATTGTTGCTATTGTTGCTGATAAAAATTAAAATAAGGAAAGGAAAACAGCTACAGCAGCAAAATTAATAATGCAAACAACAGCGGCAACAACAACAAACACAATTAAGTGCTATCAATTTAAGTCAATTAAATCTCTGCGAATTTTCTCGTCGAAATCCGATTTTGAGCACATTCTGCCATTATATTATTGTTGTTGTTGTTTCAGCTGCGTTCTTTAATGCAAAATCAGTTTAAGCAGCACACACTGCAGCACAATGAACCGCAGCACTGTTGTTGTAGAGTGCCTCATTATTGAATCAATTGTAAATGGATTAAGGCTTATGCATTTTCCTGCGGCAACCGAAGCGAAGAGGGGGACATTCTCTAAATTAAGTGCATAACCATAAAGTGTCTCATTCGAGTGTGAAATATGTATAAATTTCTGCATTTCGGATAATACATTGACCAGGGAGTAAAATATTTCTAACAGGTCTTAAGAAAAGTTATTTTGTTTATTTGTTTGCGGTCATCATTTTTCGAAAACCAAAGGATGGAGAATCACTCTAATCAAACAGGCCGCAAATCGAGCCCAATCACACCAGCGACCAGCAGTAAAACTAATACAGTCGCAATACAAGCTCATCACAGTTATGAAGTGACAAAGTGTAAACTGTGAATTCAAGAAGCAGTCACACCACTTTCCTTTGGCATGCACTTTGAAGTCATCCCCTGGTCGCACTGAGCCAAGGAGCAGCGAATGCGTGGTGGAATGGCTGAATTCAAGCGTTTGCGTGACAGGCGCTAACCGACGCTTGCCGACCGRCAACTGAGACGTACATATACACTTCATTATGAATATCCCAACTGAGGCCCGCGAGATGCCCACACGGTGTGGCAAGCGAAAGACGCTTAAAACACACAGATAGTAATGTCGGAGTCATTCTTGAAATTCACGCGACTTCACCACTTGAGCACGTTTGCGGGAATCCTTTCTTCATTTCCACAATGTGTTATGTGATTGCGACAAAGTCTTTCATGGCGGGCGCCATGCATTTCTGGCATGTGTCTATTCGCTCCTAGCTGAAGGGAGGCAATCGCTTCATTTCACTATAATATMTATTTTATGTCAGAGATTGAGAGCGTTACAGCTTCGTCGTCAACTGCTGAGGAACTTGGTTTGGATTTCGGTTGGTTACCCGCAGCGGTGGCTTCTCAAATACCGTAAGCCAACAATGCGAACGGCAGCAACGCCATTAATACTAGTTGAAAAAGCACTGTAGTATGACAGCGCCATTTTCCCGGTTACATCAGCTGAGGTTGCACCTGCGATTGTGCACACATATCGGCGATGATGGTATGTGAGATGATACGAGTGGCGTGTGTGTGCGCGGCGATCACGTTGTGCATCTCATTAAGCGTATCCCAGAAAGCAGTATTAGATATTCGACAGACGCCTCGGCTACAAACAGTCCGAGTTCTCGCACGGCTCGTGCGTTTGTGTGCTGGTGCATCAGCAATTCCTTTCTGATAGCATTTTTGTTGCAACCGATGTCGGTTGGTGTCGTGTGGTGTGCACGTTGAAGTCCCTTTTGGGTTTAGTGTGTTGACGTTGACACGACGCAAGTCACGGTTAGCCGTGTCACAGTTTGTCGCAGTGATATGGAGAATTCACAATTACACATAAYATGCGCAAGGAATTTCCAAACTAATCTCGGTACCTGCAAGCGACTTTTGTTTATGCAAGTGTCGYTTCATTTTCCTTTGACCTTTCTTGAGCTTAACTGAGTTTTYCACAATYCATATCCACAATACTAACACATGCTCATAGAAGCATGTATAAATATATATTTTACTAATATGCATATATTCATAACGACTTTGACAATATTCATGCTAATATTCCCATAAAGCTTTTGCTCCTTGATTAATGCCGTCAAAGAACAATCCATCACCCATATATGTATGTATGTATGTATGCCCGTTCACTACTCAATGAGTCTTGTAAGCCGATGAAGTGTTGGTGATCTCCACTCCCACATATACACTTGCACTCGCACCCACCGTCGGCTCGACAGCATTAAAATAAGCTTCAAGTAAATTACAATTAGACGCAGCTCCTTCGCCAATAAACCGAAAACTTTGTCCGTTTTAGCACAGGAAATGTCACGCATTTACTTGCAGTGTTTGAATTACCCCATAACTTGTCACCGGCTTTGTTGTTGCAGTTAGGAAATGAGAATGCACCGCCTCGTCCGCCCTCCCACCGAATGGTGTTTGCACCAGCGCCACTCGACTTGGTACGTGTTTTATTTTTAATTTCGCCGCCGACACACTCATATACAAACATATGTATATATATGTGTGTATTTAAGCCACAATGTACTGTTATGTGTGTATATTTTATGTTAATTATTGCAACCTTGCTAACGGTTTGTTAATACGTTGACAGAAGCCGTCAGTGTCGTTGCGCTGACTCGCTGCTCGCTGCTCGTTGGCTGCGCTCACGCCGGTGGTGCGTGTGAGGGTGAAGGCGGGGCGGAGGCGACGGACGAGGCGGTCCGTCACACATTAAGAACCTCAAGTGCACCACACTTGAGCATGCGAGTCGTGATGACGAGTACTAATGCGAGTGGGTTTGCATTTTCTGAAATGCTCTTGGCCATGTTGGCTGAGCTACTCATTTTTCGTCCTTTGCATTCACATATCCTTAACACTGCTCATGCCCGCCGGCTGACTATGCTATGATAGCCTATAATATTTGACGGGCGGGTAGCTTGCTGCAAGTCGAGTGTGTGCGTGGGTTTGACGACGAAGAGCTCCAGCTTTGTTGTCACTGCGAATTATACTTGAGGTTACGTGCGATTTCTGAGATTCGTGTCAAGGACTTTCGGTATGCGAATGCCCACAAACCAACCAATCAGTTTGATGGACATTTACATTCATATATAGTGYGAACGGTTCTTTGTGCAACAGGAGCAAATGTTTATATTAATTTCAATTTATTGGAAATTGAGATACTGTTTCTCCAATAAAGGTTGTTTAAAGAATCCATTGGAACAAAATAACTTGTTTTCAATACCGCTCAGAAAAAAAAAATCAGCATGCAACATTTTGTTTATAACTTTGCTAGAATTTATTCGGGCTTCTCCTATACATTTTTAGTCTGCGTCTTCATATTACCGATTAAGGGAGAGTCAAATTTTATTTCTGACAGGATGTTATTGCTTACTGACATAACATCAATTAAAAAATTAATTTATATATCATAATCGAAAGTAAGTCATGTACGCCGCATCCCAAATATTGTTGCAAGAATAAATAAATCACGCGCCAAGGTCAATTTTAATCTAATGTGCTACAAAAAATAGTAAGACTTTCTAATTTAATTTTCGTTCATTAGTTGTTGGTGTTGTAACGGTTATCTAGTCTCCGTTAGGATGGTAAGGATTAGATAAGTTGTCATCGAGGCCATCCAACGGTAGAAATGGCCTTTTTCGGGGTCGAACCATAGGAGGAGGAGTGTCAGATGTGTAGGGTTAGCAGGACATGCAAAGAAGGTGTTAGTATCACGTGAGGACTCGTTGCACGTTTGACATAAGTAGAAGTTTAACTTACTACAGTCTCCAGAACGAAGCTGCGCTCTGCTGTTAATGGCTCCACTGTGAATGGCGGTCAGTGTATGTCCGAACTTTGTTGCGTATTGGTTTTTGTTGTTAACGTAGTTGAGGAGGGACCTCTTGGTGTTCCTAGGAGACGGTTCCACTACAAGCATCCACGATTTCTACGATAGCCCCCTGGCAGAAACTGAAATGCTTTTCTTCTACCAGTCATGTCATGAAACGTATTACTCACGATGAGTCTTGAATATATGCTTAGGATCCGGAAACACAACGATCAATCGGCCGAAGCCGAAAAAACAACTTCAAAGCAGGTCAAAAATCAAGGTTATGTTCACAGTGAGCATAACTAACTCACCGAGGTGAGGCGCACTCCAAATTCCTTCCGCCCGGCCAAATGGTCAACAAATAATACTTTTTGAGTGTTCTGCGTCATATGCCATTCGTAAAACGAGGCCGGAATTATGGGCCGACAGTTCTGGGTTTGTGCACCACGATAATGCAGCTTCGAATACTGCATTGATTCTTCGTAAGGTTGAGAATTTTAAAATACGTTGGCACAAGTGTTTTGGACCAAGGCGAATTACTTTGAAGGGGACTGTATATATTTTAAGGAATAAATTAAGAATTTTCACATAGTACACAAGAGCATTACTCAACTATTATTTGGTGGTACAGAGGTAAACCGTACATGCCGGTAGGAGGTTTTGGTTAGAAGGTAAAGCTCCACCAGACATAGGGTTTAGGCTTTCGATGCTTCCTACTCCGAAAAAACCAAACAACAGTTCACAATAAGTGCGACGTTACCATTATTAGGCACAAATAAGCTGAGGCTTTAGCCTTAAAATATAAATATAAATATAAATATAAATATAAATATAATACCAATTGAAGGAACACTCTTTCATTGCCAATATGTGCTTTAATATCTGATTCTTTAAATCTTTATAGTAAGTATTTACTTCGCGAAGCAACAATTTCTTTTCTTTTTGGATAAACAAATGTTCGCAAATATCTCTTTGCTCTCGATTCTTTTTATTCCAGTTCTGTCTGGAGCCCACTAAACCACTGCATATTCCAATTACTCAATGTCTTGAGCGACGAAAAAACTGAGTACGAGTAATCATACGAAAATTCCCAATATACCACTTAGTCAAATAGAAAACCAATATCGAAAGCAAACTTGCTTGCCTCACAATGCTCAACACTTCATGCCGCAGCCAGTGCAACTGTTACAGGATAATTTGTCAAATCCTTATGGGGTTTTTAGGCACGTATGTAGATTGGTATATGTATCACGATTTCTATATGCGCAACATGGCAAAAAAGGCGTATATACAAAAACAACACGGACGCATAACACCGGCAATTTTTCATTTACTACTTGCTTACGTTCCGCTACGCCGACAAAAAGAATACTTTTACATCGCATATTAGCATATGCAAGTGATGCGTATGTGAGTGTAGTGTCTGCAGACGAGAATTACACACCGAATTGAAATATATAATATATAGTACCACCACAGAGAGGCATAATCTTTAACCTTTAAGGTATCATTGAGCTCGGGTTTGCGCACACAGCTACAAGTGCCGCACACAAATGGACAAGGGGTGATCTCACCCCAAAAGTGTTGGCAGAGTGTCGTATTATTAGTTTAGCTTTGGCTTGACCACTAGGCATTATTACTCACATTTCTCCACTTTTATACCGGCGTGTGGCATTTCTTGCAACAAGTTTGAGCCTTTGAAAGTGAAGGACAARACTTACAGGATAATCTGCTTAATAAAATGTACCCATTGCATCGATGGTATGTTTTAGTGAATACTACGTTAATCGTATTTTTAATGAGTCTGAGCAGTAATGTGCAAACATTACTCAATATAAAATTGGAAATGGAATTTACTCATTATGCCCAGAGCAGTCGGGTACCTTTTAAGGCATATACTATCAATACTTACATATATTAAATGATCAGCGTAGCGAGCTGAGCCGATTTAGCCATGCTTCTCAGCCCTCATATCTGTCTTCCTTAGAAGCGGATTATTTGCCGAAACCGCCTATTCCGGGCAGTAAAAGATATGGCTGTCATACAAAGTGATCCATTGAAATTAATTCGTGTATAGAACCGCTATAGCTGGAAATAACACTCTCCTTCTGCTGCCATCAACTCTCACTCTCGGATTCAAAGGGRACTCTTCGTTTTATCTGAGCCGGTTTTTACATGGGCGTGGTTTTGTGTTGAAACAGCTCTTTATTTCATTCTGTGTTACTCGTTGTCGCCGAAAGTTCCAAATTTGGCACATAACAGGATGCGTATGACGCGAGACTTGTGAAGCGTTAATTTCGTTGATGGAGCGATAGCTATATTTCAGAATTGCAGAAATGCAAAAATTAAGTTTCTCGGGGGAGAACGTTATGGGGGAAAGTGAGCACCTTTTCCGCGAAAGATCTTCCTTATTGCTATTCATATAAAAACTGGGAGTCTTTTCTGTTCGAATTACATTCTCTCCATAAGCAACAACTCATCTATCTTTGCATATTATAAACGGAATATTTCTTTGCAAACAACATGTTTATGCACCTTTGTATATATGAAGGTAAGTAGTGGCAAAATACAATTATATGGTTTTGGCTAAATGGCGAGTCGCCCAAGGCTTGCAAACCTTATTTATTTGTTTCACTGTCCGTTCRAGAGTAGGCGGAGAAAGGTATCAATTTACTCATGTTTAGACTGTGGCAAACGTTGTTTGTGTTGTGATAGCCCGATGACTAACGGTTCTATTGGCAACAAGGACACATGATAAGTATAGCAAACATGCGTTAGCCTCAGTTATTTGTAGGCTTTCTGAGTTTASAGCTAGTTTGGTCACTTCACCTTTTCTCCGCACAGCCGAGGCGGGTTGTCAAGGTTCAACTCTGCAGGCGAAGGTATGTCTATCATCCGTGTGTATGCATGTGCCAGTATAGAGACCGTAACTGTTTTCTTTAAGCCATATTAAGCCGTATTATATTCTAAAAGTGTAGGARAGAAGACGAATATCTGTTTACCACTTCTAAATTGTATATGGTAAATGTTTTCATGATTATTAAGACTTACTCCTGCCATATAATACTTGAACTAAATAGGTATTCTAACACAGCCTGTAGGCATATAGAATCGAAATATATGCTTATGTTCATCAACAAATAGCCAATACAAAACTTTGTATAATGCGAACTCATACAAGCTCCTGAATATGTTGGACAGTGAATAAAAAATGAAATCTTTTCCCAATAGAAAACATGCAAATCCGAATTTGTTTAGCTCAAGCCATATTTCGAGTTGCATTTGATTACAKTAAGCCGGCGGGTAAAGCACAAACCAAGCAAAAACATGGTAGAGAGAAATGATTTATTGGCATCGATTGCAATTTGCTGATGAAAATCGTTCACACATTTCCTATATCCACTGTCAACCCATATCATTCCAGGTAAAAAAGTGTCATCTCTCCAAATGAAAGCACCAAGACATAGACAGAACGGCACGGTGACATCCTTTCTTCCTAATTTTACAAGCCAACCGAATTGCTTATGAAAGTGTACGCTTTATTACTACAATATCAAGTCACTTAAATATAAGGTGCAAATATGAGAAGAACGAAGTAGAGACGAAGACGAATGCTAAAGGGAGTCGCAGTTGTTTGCATACAATATTAAAAAATATCCGGAAGTGTTCATGTAAGTGACACGATTCACATGCTAAAAACGAGTTGGTTCTCTCGAGCTCCCGCAGAAACCATATTCAGTTCCTGCATTCAAATTGCCCACCATGTTTCGAAACTCTTCTTAAGGGAAGGTTGAAAATAGTACTGAAGTAGATGAGAGGCACTAAGGTTTTATTATAAGTATGAATTTACAGCAACTCTCGAATTTTTCATTYAATGTGAAGTTGTGCTTGGGTACAATAATACTCTAATGAGCAAATTCTGAAGCTTTTGTGCTGCCGGCAGTGTGTCGTCATACGACACGAAGCGCCCTAATGAAAAATGATCAGAGCAAAGGTGGAAGTGAGAATGCGGGAGCGTGCTTTGACATTTTGYGGGGCACTCTACTCCGACCAGGTGRGCCACAAATAGCAGAAAGCAAACCAATTTTGCGGCGGACACTTACACAGGCATTTTTGAAATCAGATAACTGACACAACAAAAAATTTGTTATTAATGTGTGTATTTACATTTAAAATTTGACAAATTTAATTGGAAACAGTATCTTTGCGTAGAGATTTCGTAATCCTGAGTGTGTGTTTGGACCCACTGACCGAAAATGTAAACCACAGAATTTGGGCTTTAACCCTTTTCTCTTTGCCTCACTGCCTGCTGACAAAAATGTATTGCAATGGCCACCTAACCGAATATGAACCGGCAACTGGATTAAAACAGAGATAACACACACACACACAAACTTGCTTGCGCTGTCGCCCTCTTRGAGATTTACAAATATTTAACCTTAAACGAAAGCGCTTCCCATTATCAGTGACAAATTTATCAAACAGCAAAAMCAAAGCGAAAACGACGACGACGAYGACGACGAGTGCCAGTAAATCGGCAACGGATAACTGATTGCCAAAGTGARTGCATACTTGGCGCACATACACGAACGGTGGCACTAGTGCCTGAACGTATTCCAAGTTGTCATCTTAAGTAAGTTGAGATGAAAGTGAAGAAAAACAAGTCAAAGGATACATCACACATTTTGACTTTGATTTATTAACAAAAACTGTAGAATAATGAAGTTGTACAGTCAAGTAGTACATTTGTCATGCCGGCACTTTCGGGTGCTTGCCAACTATGCTCCCTCCCACTCCCTCATCCTTGGCTCATTCAACAAATGCGTGCCATTTTATCTCTGTTCTTGCTTCTGCTACTGTTCGAAGACATGTGTTCCTAAGCGAAGTGTTAATGAAAAACTTACTACTCGCATATATATTTTTCACGTCGATAGCGGCATCGAGCAAATGTGATTTGGCTGAAATGGTTGTGTGTATCAACTTTCAAAATAATGCGCCGAGAGCCCTCTTCGAAATGTAGCCATTTCAACGGGTTGATTAAGCTGTTACCGCAAACCATTCATTATCTCAAACTTTGGAAAACTTTTCACATTTAATGCTTTATAGCCGATTAATGGTCTTTAGTTATGAAATGTACATGAATACAATATACATAAGTATATTACATAACTAAACAATTTTTATAAATACGTACTTGCCTACACTCACAATAAGAAAAGGAGGCTGTTGCATAGAAAGCTTTTAGTGGTCAGTAGTTCGGTAATAGAAATTAAAAACAAAAATTAATAAAAACATCCAAATATTAATGAAATTTCAATAATTAACCAATAAATGCACTATAAAATTTCTTATAAGTAATTGCGGAATAGAGTCCTATATCCCTCGTATCGAGATATACACAGCATCACTTCAAATTGCCTGTTTTATGTTTTATAAGGATAGCAATAGTTTATTTAAGGTGTACATCTAGTACGAAAGCTTTTGGAAAAACCGATGTTTCATATTTCGTTGACTTATGCTTTAAGAAATAACATACTAAAGTTTGAAATCAAAATTTCAAATAGTTTTAGAGTCATAGCTATTTGAAGGGTAGGCTCCCAATTCATCCAGTTCCAGGATTTTMATTCTTTAAAAAACCCTTTTTCTAATTTGCTCGAAGGCAAATGGTCTGATCATGATTAATTTTTTTGTTTACTGTGTAGATTCTACATGACCTATCAGTTTTTTCATCTGATCAAAGATCGAATTTTGACCAGACAGATCRAAATTTGGCTTAAAATCAAGTTTTTTTTTAATATTGCATTTTGTCAATTTTTGATTTTTTTGATCGAGAGTGATTTGGCCGGAGAACATCTTCGAATTTAACAAGTTTTTTTTTTTAGAAGACCGCTGACTGCAGCTGTTGAAGACTTTTTTAGCGCCGTTGGAGATCTCGTATAACTCAAAAAATATTTAAAATATTTAATTTTTTTTTTATTTCACTGAGCATTATTCAATCATGTAATATTATCCTATTCATGAATACTGTTCTACTTCTRTTTTGCTAGTTTTCGGAGACACTTGTTATTGATTTTCACAAAATAATAGGGTGTTACTATATATAATATATTTCGTTTTCAAAATAATCCTAAACATAAAGAAATTATAGAAATAAATATGAAACTCGTGAATGAAAGCCGAAAATGCCCACTGCCGACGATCGCATCATACAAGTAGTACGCTTCTGCATAATTATTCCCTTCGCATCAACCAGGAGCATCCATGATAAATTTATTTGTCATTTGTTAGTTAAAGCTTAGTATCCAGCTCTCAAGAAATGTAAAAACTTCATATAAAGAAACGCTTAAGAAATGGTCAAGTGCTAGTATGCAGCTCTAAAGATATCTAGTAATAATTTTTAATACTTTTTTCAATAAAATGCGAATATGGCAAACCTGGTTTTGCGAAGAAACATCAAATCAACAATTGTTTCTTGAAGGAAATTCAAAGAAATCGTTAACTTCATCGCAAAATAGTTAAAACCACTATTATGAAGTATATTTCATTTTGAAATGTTGCATAAAATTTACCAACCATCAACAACATTCGATAAATCGCAATGAAAWTATTTATGTTCCAATACACACACATACATACATACGTATTACACACACAGTTTATTTTCTTTGYTTATTCTCTCTTGCTCTTCTAATGTGGATCACGCGGATGCGTAACCAGCTGCCAAAATTACTTGAAGAAATAATGTATTTCTTAATGTATCTTTTCCTTAGTACTGAAACTATTTGCAGGCGTTTGGCGCAGAATAAATTATTTGCAAAAAAGCGCGACAGGAGCCCAAGACTAAATGGCGACACGTATTGTGATCAGACGAATTCAAAATACAGTTATTTGGTAGTACATGTTCTAGGACCTTTGTCCTTTGTTGATTTGTGGCAGGTAGTGAAACCGGCTTGGAAAGGAATAYCAATAAAATATAGACGGGATCTCATAGACTTCACGCCTCGGAGATTTTGAGACGGAGTCAACGAAATATTATTATTTCTTATTATTCTGCGAATCTTTTGAAGCATTATAAGTTAAAATTTTAGAATGATCTCGTRCTACATAAAATACTACTATTTCTATGTGGAACTAGTTTGCTAGTTTATTTGACATAGACTGCGATATAACATTTTGTTTATGTTTAAATGAAGATAGTAAAAGTTTAAATATTAATAGATCTTTAGTAAATAACATTGAGCAAAAATTGTCAAAAACAAACAAAAAAACACTTTTCTTAACGAAAATGAAAAGATTCGTTTTTCTTAGGTGGTCATTCCTATTGTTTTGTGGACAACTGCACGGGAAATCAGTTTTTCCAAACGTTTGGCACTTCATTTACTCGATAAATGTTGTAACTAAGGAAGTATTAAACATAAATAAATACATATAAATTTTTAAATAAAAAATAATAATTGTATTGGCGATTTCATATATGAACATATTTTCTCAGCTCCAGAAAGTTTATTTTATTTTTAAACTTCTTGAGAGAAGAAATAATATTTCATGTTTTTGCTGCATTAGTTGAAAAAATCTTTACCTATATTTGGCTATCATGTAGGCGCTCCGGTCGCTCCTGCTTATATCATGGCTTTTATATTGTCTACTGTGATGAGATTAGTCAGAACTTTGTCTATTAACACAAGGATAATTGTTGCTTTCTTTAAAACACTTAAAATATTGTTCATCGACTCTTTTTAAATTAATGTTAATAACAATTTCTAAATTACGTAATCTATGTTTAGTCATTTCCTGCCCTTGATAAAATGTAGTACAGTAAACAACCAACAGATGGCGCCATCTTCGCAAATGCGAGGTCAATTTCAACCGCAGCTAGCAACCGCTCCACGTCGCTTGTGGCGAAAATATCTACCACATATTATTATAGCTTATCTAATTCTGGGATAAATAGTAACGTTACCAACCAATAATTRTAGACACGAATTTTTCTGCACTCATAAATTTATGACTAACTAACTAGCAACAGCTAAATGAAAAGGGCGCCACCTATGTGCCAAGTTGTTGAAAAAACGGTGCCCGATGCGGGAAATAGGGCAAATTAAGAGAAATACTCATTGGCTGGAATATTTCACATCCGCSTATTTCCCAAGGAGTATGAAATTCTACCACCATTTAACACGAGCATTCAAACTGTGTAAAAATCGGTTTGTACTCTTGCACAGAGAACGTATATTTATCCCAAAATTGAAATAGCCATAAACTTTTGACATCGTGAACCTTCTTCAGCGAACGTCTATCATAGACAGA